>NC_092116.1:37143947-37152077 GCF_045679555.1 Salvelinus alpinus | reverse complement strand
CACTGTCCAGACAGCATCACATACATGGTCTACACGTACTGAGACAGAGAGGTGCTGTTTCACTGTCCAGACAGCATCAGATACATGGTCTACACGTACTGAGACAGAGAGGTGCTGTTTTACTGTCCAGACAGCATCAGATACATGGTCTACACATACTGAGACAGAGAGGTGCTGTTTCACTGTCCAGACAGCATCAGATACATGGTCTACACATACTGAGACAGAGAGGTGCTGTTTCACTGTCCAGACAGCATCAGATACATGGACTACACATACTGAGACAGAGAGGTGCTGTTTCACTGTCCAGACAGCATCAGATACAAGGTCTACACATACTGAGACAGAGAGGTCCTGTTTCACTGTCCAGACAGCATCAGATACATGGTCTACACATACTGAGACAGAGAGGTGCTGTTTCACTGTCCAGACAGCATCAGATACAAGGTCTACACATACTGAGACAGAGAGGTGCTGTTTCACTGTCCAGACAGCATCAGATACATGGTCTACACATACTGAGACAGAGAGGTGCTGTTTCACTGTCCAGACAGCATCAGATACATGGTCTACACATACTGAGACAGAGAGGTGCTGTTTCACTGGCCAGACAGCATCAGATACATGGTCTACACATACTGAGACAGAGAGGTGCTGTTTCACTGTCCAGACAGCATCAGATACATGGTCTACACATACTGAGACAGAGAGGTGCTGTTTCCCTGTCCAGACAGCATCAGATACATGGTCTACACATACTGAGACAGAGAGGTGCTGTTTCACTGTCCAGACAGCATCAGATACATGGTCTACACATACTGAGACAGAGAGGAGCTGTTTCACTGTCCAGACAGCAGCAGATACATGGTCTACACATACTGAGAGAGAGAGGTGCTGTTTCACTGTCCAGACAGCACCAGATACATGGTCTACACATACTGAGACAGAGAGGCGCTGTTTCACTGTCCAGACAGCATCAGATACATGGACTACACAAACTGAGACAGAGAGGTGCTGTTTCACTGTCCAGACAGCACCAGATACATGGTCTACACATACTGAGACAGAGAGGTGCTGTTTCACTGTCCAGACAGCATCAGATACATGGTCTACACATACTGAGACAGAGAGGTGCTGTTTCACTGTCCAGACAGCATCAGATACATGGTCTACACATACTGAGACAGAGAGGTGCTGTTTCACTGTCCAGACAGCATCAGATACATGGTCTACACATACTGAGACAGAGAGGTGCTGTTTCACTGTCCAGACAGCATCAGATACATGGTCTACACATACTGAGACAGAGAGGTGCTGTTTCACTGTCCAGACAGCATCAGATACATGGTCTACACATACTGAGACAGAGAGGTGCTGTTTCACTGTCCAGACAGCATCAGATACATGGTCTACACATACTGAGACAGAGAGGTGCTGTTTCACTGTCTAGACAGCATCAGATACATGGTCTACACATACTGAGACAGAGAGGTGCTGTTTCACTGTCCAGACAGCATCAGATACATGGTCTACACATACTGAGACAGAGAGGTGCTGTTTCACTGTCCAGACAGCATCAGATACATGGTCTACACATACTGAGACAGAGAGGTGCTGTTTCACTGTCCAGACAGCATCAGATACATGGTCTACACATACTGAGACAGAGAGGTGCTGTTTCACTGTCCAGACAGCATCAGATACATGGTCTACACATACTGAGACAGAGAGGTCCTGTTTCACTGTCCAGACAGCAGCAGATACATGGGCTACACATACTGAGACAGAGGGGTGCTGTTTCACTGTCCAGACAGCATCAGATACATGGTCTACACATACGGAGACAGAGGGGTGCTGTTTCACTGTCCAGACAGCATCAGATACATGGTCTACACATACTGAGACAGAGAGGTGCTGTTTCACTGTCCAGACAGCATCAGATACATGGTCTACACATACTGAGACAGAGAGGTGCTGTTTCACTGTCCAGACAGCATCAGATACATGATCTACACATACTGAGACAGAGAGGTGCTGTTTCACTGTCCAACCAGCACCAGATACATGGTCTACACATACTGAGACAGAGAGGTGCTGTTTCACTGTCCAGACAGCATCAGATACATGGTCTACACATACTGAGACAGAGAGGTGCTGTTTCACTGTCCAACCAGCACCAGATACATGGTCTACACATACTGAGACAGAGAGGTGCTGTTTCACTGTCCAGACAGCATCAGATACATGGTCTACACATACTGAGACAGAGAGGTGCTGTTTCACTGTCCAACCAGCACCAGATACATGGTCTACACATACTGAGACAGAGAGGTGCTGTTTCACTGTCCAGACAGCATCAGATACATGGTCTACACATACTGAGACAGAGGGGAGCTGTTTCACTGTCCAGACAGCATCAGATACATGGTCAACACATACTGAGACAGAGAGGTGCTGTTTCACTGTCCAGACAGCATCAGATACATGGTCTACACATACTGAGACAGAGAGGTGCTGTTTCACTGTCCAACCAGCACCAGATACATGGTCTACACATACTGAGACAGAGAGGTGCTGTTTCACTGTCCAACCAGCATCAGATACATGGTCTACACATACTGAGACAGAGAGGAGCTGTTTCACTGTCCAGACAGCATCAGATACATGGTCTACACATACTGAGACAGAGAGGCGCTGTTTCACTGTCCAGACAGCATCAGATACATGGACTACACAAACTGAGACAGAGAGGTGCTGTTTCACTGTCCAGACAGCATCAGATACATGGTCTACACATACAGAGACAGAGAGGTGCTGTTTCACTGTCCAGACAGCATCAGATACATGGTCTACACATACTGAGACAGAGGTGCTGTTTCACTGTCCAGACAGCATCAGATACATGGTCTACACATACTGAGACAGAGAGGCGCTGTTTCACTGTCTAGACAGCATCAGATACATGGTCTACACAAACTGAGACAGAGAGGCGGTGTTTCACTGTCCAGACAGCATCAGATACATGGTCTACACATACTGAGACAGAGAGGTGCTGTTTCACTGTCCAGACAGCATCAGATACATGGTCTACACATACTGAGACAGAGAGGTGCTGTTTCACTGTCCAGACAGCATCAGATACATGGTCTACACATACTGAGACAGAGAGGTCCTGTTTCACTGTCCAGACAGCATCAGATACATGGACTACACATACTGAGACAGAGAGGTGCTGTTTTGCTCTTATCAGAGATTGATGTGTTTTCTGTCGGGGCGTGTCTCCGTCAAATAAATGATCAGTATTTCAGTATTTTATTTGGACGGGCGAGCAGGTACTGTAGGCCGGGCCAATAACGCCTGTCTTGGTGAGGGTTGTATTAACCCCCGCTGTACCAAACATAACACCTGGACAGAACCTGTGTGGGCGTGTCCTACCTGGACAGAACCTGTGTGGGCGTGTCCTACCTGGACAGAACCTGTGTGGGCGTGTCCTACCTGGACAGAACCTGTGTGGGCGTGTCCTACCTGGACAGAACCTGTGTGGGCGTGTCCTACCTGGACAGAACCTGTGTGGGCGTGTCCTACCTGGACAGAACCTGTGTGGGCGTGTCCTACCTGGACAGAACCTGTGTGGGCGTGTCATACCTGGACAGAACCTGTGTGGGCGTGTCATACCTGGACAGAACCTGTGTGGGCGTGTCATACCTGGACAGAACCTATGTGGGCGTGTCATACCTGGATAGAACCTGTGTGGGCGTGTCCTACCTGGATATAACCTGTGTGGGCGTGTCCTACCTGGATATAACCTGTGTGAAGCATAGCTCGGCCTGCAGTAGTCTTCCCAGGTGTTTCAGACAGAGACCTTTTAACATCTGAACCAGACATTGGTCATCAGGATGGTACTCTGACGGACCTGGAGAGAGAGAGAGAGGTCAAAGAGTTATATTCAATTTCAATGAAAGGAGGAGACACAAAGACACAGCGACTACTATCGCGCAACAGCCAATTGGGGGAAGTGAGCTCTCGCTTGCATGCTCGGCTAACAACCAAATCTCCACCATGCTCGCCGTCTGAAGGATAAAGATGAGTTGTGAATGTGTGTGTGTGTGTTTACTGGGGTCGTGTGTGTTTACTGGGGCCGTGTGTGTGTGTGTGTGTGTGTGTGTGTGTGTGGACGTGTTTAACTATTCTTGTGGGGACCAGAAGTCCCTACAAGAATAGTAAACGAACAAAAAGTTGACCAGCTGGGGACATTTTGTTAGTCCCCACAAGGTCAAATGCTATTTCTAGGGGGTTTAGGGTTAAGGTTAGAATTAGTGTTAGGGTTAGAATTAAGTTAAATATTAAGGTTAGGAGCTAGGGTTAGTTGTAGGGTTAGGGTTAGGAGCTAGGGTTAGGTTTAGGGTTAAGATAAAGTTTAGGTTTTTGGGTTAGGGTTAGGGTAAGAGTACAGGTTAGGATTAGGGTTAGGATTAGGGGTTAGGGAAAATAGGATTTTGAAAGGGACTGAATTGTATGTCCCCACAAGGTTAGCTGTACAAGACTGTGTGTGTGTGTGTGTGTGTTTACTGGGATCGTGTGTGTGTGTGTGTTTACTGGGGTCGTGTGTGTGTGTGTGTGTGTGTGTGTGTGTTTACTGGGGTAGTGTGTGTGTGTGTGTGTGTTTACTGGGGTAGTGTGTGTGTGTGTTTACTGGGGTAGTGTGTGTGTGTGTGTGTGTGTTTACTGGGGTAGTGTGTGTGTGTGTGTGTATGTTTACTGGGGTAGTGTGTGTGTGTGTGTGTGTGTGTGTGTGTTTACTGGGGTAGTGTGTGTGTTTACTGGGGTGGTGTGTGTGTGTGTGTGTTTGGGGTAGTGTGTGTGTGTGTGTATGTTTACTGGGGTAGTGTGTGTGTGTGTGTGTGTGTGTTTACTGGGGTAGTGTGTGTGTGTGTGTGTTTACTGGGGTCGTGTGTGTGTGTGTGTGTGTGTGTGTGTGTTTACTGGGGTCGTGTGTGTGTGTGTTTACTGGGGTAGTGTGTGTGTTTACTGGGGTAGTGTGTGTGTTTACTGGGGTAGTGTGTGTGTGTGTGTTTACTGGGGTAGTGTGTGTGTGTGTGTGTGTGTGTGTGTGTGTGTGTGTGTGTACGTTTACTGGGGTAGCGTGTGTGTGTATGTTTACTGGGGTAGTGTGTGTGTGTGTGTGTGTGTGTGTGTGTGTGTGTACGTTTACTGGGGTAGTGTGTGTGTGTGTGTGTGTGTGTGTGTGTGTGTGTGTGTGTGTGTGTGTTTACTGGGGTAGTGTGTGTGTGTGTGTTTACTGGGGTAGTGTGTGTGTGTGTGTTTACTGGGGTAGTGTGTGTGGTGTGTGTGTGTGTGTGTGTGTGTGTGTGTGTGTGTGTGTGTTTACTGGGGTAGTGTGTGTGTGTGTGTGTGTGTTTACTGGGGTAGTGTGTGTGTGTGTGTGTGTGTTTACTGGGGTAGTGTGTGTGTGTGTGTGTGTTTACTGGGGTAGTGTGTGTGTGTGTGTTTACTGGGGTAGTGTGTGTGTGTGTTTACTGGGGTAGTGTGTGTGTGTGTTTACTGGGGTAGTGTGTGTGTGTGTGTGTGTTTACTGGGGTAGTGTGTGTGTGTGTGTGTGTTTACTGGGGTAGTGTGTGTGTGTGTGTGTATGTTTACTGGGGTAGTGTGTGTGTGTGTGTGTGTTTACTGGGGTAGTGTGTGTGTGTTTACTGGGGTAGTGTGTGTGTGTGTTTACTGGGGTAGTGTGTGTGTGTGTGTGTGTGTTTACTGGGGTAGTGTGTGTGTGTGTTTACTGGGGTAGTGTGTGTGTGTGTGTGTGTTTACTGGGGTAGTGTGTGTGTGTGTGTGTGTTTACTGGGGTAGTGTGTGTGTGTGTGTGTGTTTACTGGGGTAGTGTGTGTGTGTGTGTGTGTGTGTGTGTGTGTGTGTGTGTGTGTGTGTGTGTGTGTGTGTGTGTGTGTGTGTGTACGTTTACTGGGGTAGTGTGTGTGTGTGTGTGTGTTTACTGGGGTAGTGTGTGTGTGTGTGTGTGTTTACTGGGGTAGTGTGTGTGTGTGTGTGTGTGTGTGTGTGTGTGTGTTTACTGGGGTAGTGTGTGTGTGTGTGTGTGTGTTTACTGGGGTAGTGTGTGTGTGTATGTTTACTGGGGTAGTGTGTGTGTGTGTGTGTGTTTACTGGGGTAGTGTGTGTGTGTGTGTGTGTTTACTGGGGTAGTGTGTGTGTGTGTGTGTGTGTGTGTGTGTGTGTGTTTACTGGGGTAGTGTGTGTGTGTGTGTGTGTGTGTTTACTGGGGTAGTGTGTGTGTGTGTGTTTACTGGGGTAGTGTGTGTGTGTGTGTGTGTGTGTGTGTGTGTGTGTGTGTGTGTGTGTGTGTGTGTGTGTGTGTGTGTGTGTGTGTGTGTGTGTTTACTGGGGTAGTGTGTGTGTGTGTGTGTGTGTGTGTGTGTGTGTGTGTGTGTGTGTGTGTGTTTACTGGGGTAGTGTGTGTGTGTGTGTGTGTGTGTTTACTGGGGTAGTGTGTGTGTGTGTGTTTACTGGGGTAGTGTGTGTGTGTGTTTACTGGGGTAGTGTGTGTGTGTGTGTGTGTGTGTGTGTGTTTACTGGGGTAGTGTGTGTGTGTGTGTGTGTGTGTGTGTGTTTACTGGGGTAGTGTGTGTGTGTGTGTTTACTGGGGTAGTGTGTGTGTGTGTGTGTGTTTACTGGGGTAGTGTGTGTGTGTGTGTGTGTTTACTGGGGTAGTGTGTGTGTGTGTGTGTGTTTACTGGGGTAGTGTGTGTGTGTGTGTGTGTGTGTGTGTGTGTGTTTACTGGGGTAGTGTGTGTGTGTGTGTGTGTGTTTACTGGGGTAGTGTGTGTGTGTGTGTGTGTGTGTGTGTGTGTGTTTACTGGGGTAGTGTGTGTGTGTGTGTGTTTACTGGGGTAGTGTGTGTGTTTACTGGGGTAGTGTGTGTGTGTGTGTTTACTGGGGTAGTGTGTGTGTGTGTGTGTGTGTTTACTGGGGTAGTGTGTGTGTGTGTGTATGTTTACTGGGGTAGTGTGTGTGTGTGTGTGTGTGTGTGTTTACTGGGGTAGTGTGTGTGTGTGTGTGTGTGTGTGTGTGTGTGTGTGTGTGTGTGTGTGTGTGTGTGTGTGTGTGTGTTTACTGGGGTAGTGTGTGTGTGTGTGTGTATGTTTACTGGGGTAGTGTGTGTGTGTGTGTGTGTGTGTGTTTACTGGGGTAGTGTGTGTGTGTGTGTGTGTGTGTGTGTATGTTTACTGGGGTAGTGTGTGTGTGTGTGTGTGTTTACTGGGGTAGTGTGTGTGTGTGTGTGTGTGTGTGTTTACTGGGGTAGTGTGTGTGTGTGTGTTTACTGGGGTAGTGTGTGTGTGTGTGTGTGTGTGTGTGTGTTTACTGGGGTAGTGTGTGTGTGTGTGTGTGTTTACTGGGGTAGTGTGTGTGTGTGTGTGTGTGTGTGTTTACTGGGGTAGTGTGTGTGTGTGTGTTTACTGGGGTAGTGTGTGTGTTTACTGGGGTAGTGTGTGTGTTTACTGGGGTAGTGTGTGTGTGTGTGTGTGTGTGTGTGTGTGTGTGTGTGTGTGTGTGTGTGTGTGTGTGTGTTTACTGGGGTAGTGTGTGTGTGTGTTTACTGGGGTAGTGTGTGTGTTTACTGGGGTAGTGTGTGTGTGTGTGTGTGTGTGTGTGTGTGTGTGTGTGTGTGTGTGTTTCCTGGGGTAGTGTGTGTGTGTGTTTACTGGGGTAGTGTGTGTGTGTGTGTGTGTGTGTGTGTGTGTGTGTGTGTGTGTGTGTTTACTGGGGTAGTGTGTGTGTGTGTGTTTACTGGGGTAGTGTGTGTGTTTACTGGGGTAGTGTGTGTGTTTACTGGGGTAGTGTGTGTGTGTGTGTGTGTGTGTGTGTGTGTGTGTGTGTGTGTGTGTGTTTACTGGGGTAGTGTGTGTGTGTGTGTGTGTGTGTGTGTGTTTACTGGGGTAGTGTGTGTGTGTGTGTGTTTACTGGGGTAGTGTGTGTGTGTGTGTGTGTGTGTGTGTGTGTGTGTGTGTTTACTGGGGTAGTGTGTGTGTGTGTGTGTGTTTACTGGGGTAGTGTGTGTGTGTGTGTGTGTTTACTGGGGTAGTGTGTGTGTGTGTGTGT
>NC_092116.1:36996447-37138947 GCF_045679555.1 Salvelinus alpinus | reverse complement strand
CACTATTATTCTACAATGTAGAAAAAAGTAAAAATAAAGAAAAACCCTTGAATGAGTAGGTGTGTCCAAACTTTTGACTGGTACTGTACATAACGTTTGTATGAAATGTGATGATAGTAACTTCTATGTACATAACGTTTGTATGGAATGTGATGATAGTAACTTCTATGTACATAACGTTTGTATGAAATGTGATGATAGTAACTTCTATGTACATAGCGTTTGTATGAAATGTGATGATAGTAACTTCTATGTACATAACGTTTGTATGAAATGTGATGATAGTAACTTCTATGTACATAACGTTTGTATGAAATGTGATGATAGTAACTTCTATGTACATAACGTTTGTATGAAATGTGATGATAGTAACTTCTATGTACATAACGTTTGTATGAAATGTGATGATAGTAACTTCTATGTACATAACGTTTGTATGAAATGCGATGATAGTAACTTCTATGTACATAACGTTTGTATGAAATGCGATGATAGTAACTTCTATGTACATAACGTTTGTATGAAATGTGATGATAGTAACTTCTATGTACATAACGTTTGTATGAAATGTGATGATAGTAACTTCTATGTACATAGATGAATCTATGTACATAGATGAATGTATGAAATGCATATTAAAAAATATTTGTTAAAGTTTAATTTGATGTTTCCCACCTTCTCGAAGTTTCCTCTGAGCACAGCAATCCGAGCAGAATAGAACAGAATGATAGAACCCTAGGAGAGAAACACTCACATCAGTACTCTACCATACAGGGGGTGTGTGTGTGTGTGTGTGTGTGTGTGTGTGTGTGTGTGTGTGTGTGTGTGTGTGTGTGTGTGTGTGTGAGATACTTACGTTAGGGAACTTCTCGAGGTAAGGTCCAAGTAAGGCTTCTGCCTCTACAAGGTTTCCTTCTCCAGTACCTGGAACAACCATCACACAACCATCACAAAACCAATGCTGTGACAAGGTGACCATCAGACAACCATCATACAACCGAAGCTGTGACAAGGTGACCATCAGACAACCATCACACAACCAATGCTGTGACAAGGTGACCATCAGACAACCATCACACAACCAATGCTGTGACAAGGTGACCATCAGACAACCATCACACAACCGATGCTGTGACAAGGTAACCCTTCTTCGTTACCTGAAACACACAACAACCAAAAGACAACCACCATACAACAACCACAACACCATAACACAAACACCAACTAACCATCATCAAACAATGCTGTGACAAGGTTACCATAACACAACCATGTTACAACCACCATACAACCATGTTACAACCACCATACAACCAGAAAGCAACCACCATACAACCAGAAAGCAACCACCATACAACCATATTACAACCCCCATACAACCATGTTACAACCACCATACAACCATGATACAACCACCATACAACCATGATACAACCATGATAGAACCCCCATAGAACCATGATAGAACCCCCATAGAACCATGATACAACCATGATACAACCATGATAGAACCATGATAGAACCATGATAGAACCCCCATAGAACCACCATATAACCATGATAGAACCCCAATAGAACCATGATAGAACCCCAATAGAACCATGATACAACCACCATAGAACCACCATAGAAACATGATAGAAACATGATAGAACCCCCATAGAACCCTGATAGAACCACCATAAAACCACGATAGAACCATGATAGAACCATGATAGAACCACCATAGAACCATGATAGAACCACGGTAGACCCACCATAGAACCCCCATAGAACCATGGTAGAACCACAATATAACCACCATAGAACCATGATGGAACCACCATAGAACCATGATAGAACCAGAATACAACCATGATACAACCACCATAGAACCATGATACAACCATCACAAATAACCACAACCACCAAACAAATATCACAAAATTACTAACCTTCTCCGAAACCTGGAACACACAACAATCGTCATTCAACCATCACACAACCTTTACACAACTATTAACCAGTGTGTGTGTGTGTGTGTGTCCCTACCCAGTATGAGTGTAACGTAGGTATGGTACAGCAGTAACGTTAACACACTGAGGACAGCTCTGAGACCGTGGCTAGCTGCTCCTTCTCTCAGCTGAGACAGACCGAAGTCCTACAAGACACAATAACACCTCTTTATAAGCATTCATAACAGTTCATACCTCCTTATAACAGCTATTACCTGATATTTTAACACTTTTTTTTTTTTTAAACCCTTTATTTAACTAGGCAAGTCAGTTAAAGAACAAATTATTATTTTCAATGGCGGCCCAGGAACAGTGGGGTTAACTGCCTTGTTCAGGGGCAGAACGACAGAGTTGTACCTTGTCAGCTCAGGGATTCGATCTGGCAACCTTTCGGTTACTAGTCCAACGCTCTAACCACTAGGCTACTTAACGCCCACAAGCATTCGTTATAAGCATTCATAGCAGCTTATTGCTGAGCCATTGAACTCACTCTGTTGCCAGAAAAGCCAATGACTTCCAGCAACCTGAGGATTCTCTGAGGAAGGAGGGACAGCATCTGAGAGAGAGAAAACGTGTTAAAACCAAGCTGTATCCATATCTCACACACACACACACACACACACACACACACACACACACACACACACACACACACACACACACACACACACACACACACACACACACACACACACACACACACACACACACACACACACACACACACATCTTTCTTACCAGGTTGAAGGATCCGATACCGAGTCTCACTCCTCCTTCAAACTGCCTGAATGATTCACTGCTTTGGTCCTGAGTCACATTCAGAATATTCTGACATTCCCTACAGGAAGATAGCACAGGATATTATGTCATAAGTACTGTCTCCCAGTCAGTTATCTATCTACTGTCCCCCAGTCAGTTATACCCATCTATCTACTGTCCCCCAGTCAGTTATACCCATCTATCTACTGTCTCCCAGTCAGTTATACCATCTATCTACTGTCCCCCAGTCCATCTATCTACTGTCCCCCAGTCAGTTATACCCATCTATCTACTGTCCCCCAGTCAGTTATACCATCTATCTACTGTCTCCCAGTCAGTTATACCATCTATCTACTGTCCCCCAGTCAGTTATACCCATCTATCTACTGTCCCCCAGTCAGTTATACCATCTATCTACTGTCCGCCAGTCAGTTATACCATCTATCTACTGTCTCCCAGTCAGTTATACCATCTATCTACTGTCCTCCAGTCAGTTATACCATCTATCTACTGTCCCCCAGTCAGTTATACCATCTATCTACTGTCTCCCAGTCAGTTATACCATCTATCTACTGTCCCCCAGTCAGTTATACCATCTATCTACTGTCCCCCAGTCAGTTATACCATCTATCTACTGTCTCCCAGTCAGTTATACCATCTATCTACTGTCCCCCAGTCAGTTATACCATCTATCTACTGTCCCCCAGTCAGTTATACCATCTATCTACTGTCTCCCAGTCAGTTATACCATCTATCTACTGTCTCCCAGTCAGTTATACCCATCTATCTACTGTCCTCCAGTCAGTTATGCCATCTATATACTGTCTCCCAGTCAGTTATACCATCTATCTACTGTCTCCCAGTCAGTTATACCATCTATCTACTGTCCTCCAGTCAGTTATGCCATCTATCTACTGTCCTCCAGTCAGTTATACCATCTATATACTGTCTCCCAGTCAGTTATACCATCTATCTACTGTCCCCCAGTCAGTTATACCATCTATCTACTGTCTCCCAGTCAGTTATACCATCTATCTACTGTCCCCCAGTCAGTTATACCATCTATCTACTGTCCCCCAGTCAGTTATACCATCTATCTACTGTCCTCCAGTCAGTTATACCATCTATCTACTGTCCCCCAGTCAGTTATACCATCTATCTACTGTCCCCCAGTCAGTTATACCATCTATCTACTGTCCTCCAGTCAGTTATACCATCTATCTACTGTCCCCCAGTCAGTTATACCATCTATCTACTGTCCCCCAGTCAGTTATACCATCTATCTACTGTCCCCCAGTCAGTTATACCATCTATCTACTGTCCTCCAGTCAGTTATACCCATCTATCTACTGTCTCCCAGTCAGTTATACCATCTATCTACTGTCCCCCAGTCAGTTATACCATCTATCTACTGTCTCCCAGTCAGTTATACCATCTATCTACTGTCCCCCAGTCAGTTATACCATCTATCTACTGTCCTCCAGTCAGTTATACCATCTATCTACTGTCCCCCAGTCAGTTATACCATCTATCTACTGTCCCCCAGTCAGTTATACCATCTATCTACTGTCTCCCAGTCAGTTATACCCATCTATCTACTGTCTCCCAGTCAGTTATACCATCTATCTACTGTCTCCCAGTCAGTTATACCATCTATCTACTGTCTCCCAGTCAGTTATACCATCTATCTACTGTCCTCCAGTCAGTTATACCATCTATCTACTGTCCCCCAGTCAGTTATACCATCTATCTACTGTCCTCCAGTCAGTTATACCATCTATATACTGTCTCCCAGTCAGTTATACCATCTATCTACTGTCCCCCAGTCAGTTATACCATCTATCTACTGTCTCCCAGTCAGTTATACCATCTATCTACTGTCCCCCAGTCAGTTATACCATCTATCTACTGTCTCCCAGTCAGTTATACCATCTATCTACTGTCTCCCAGTCAGTTATACCATCTATCTACTGTCCTCCAGTCAGTTATACCATCTATCTACTGTCCCCCAGTCAGTTATACCATCTATCTACTGTCCCCCAGTCAGTTATACCATCTATCTAATGTTATACCATCTATCTACTGTTATACCATCTATCTAATGTTGTACCATCTATCTAATGTTGTACCATCTATCTAATGTTGTACCATCTATCTAATGTTGTACCATCTATCTACTGTTATACAATCTATCTACTGTTATACCATCTATCTACTGTTATACCATCTATCTACTGTCCCCCAGTCAGTTATACCATCTATCTACTGTCCCCCAGTCAGTTATACAATCTATCTACTGTCCCCCAGTCAGTTATATCCATACTAGACCCATTCTACTGATTCAACAAATCAAGTTATTCCAACTAGGATCTATGACAGGTTTGGGGAACACTGACTTGTAAATCTGGTAACTATGACAGGTTTGGGGAACACTGACTTGTAAATCTGGTAACTTGTGCGTATTTTGATCCCTCCTTTGATGAAGCTGATCATGTTTTCATCCTGTTGAAAGAAAGAGAGAGAGAGTCAGAATGAATTAGGACAAGAAAACAGTATTAGGGTTAGGATATTCTCCCTGTGGTAGATTAGGGTTAGGATATTCTCCCTGTGGTAGATTAGGGTTAGGATATTCTCCCTGTGGTAGATTAGGGTTAGGATATTCTCCCTGTGTAGATTAGGGTTAGGATATTCTACCTGTGGTAGATTAGGGTTAGGATATTCTCCCTGTGGTAGATTAGGGTTAGGATATTCTCCCTGTGGTAGATTAGGGTTAGGATATTCTCCCTGTGGTAGATTAGGGTTAGGATATTCTCCCTGTGGTAGATTAGGGTTAGGATATTCTCCCTGTGTAGATTAGGGTTAGGATATTCTACCTGTGGTAGATTAGGGTTAGGATATTCTACCTGTGGTAGATTAGGGTTAGGATATTCTACCTGTGTAGATTAGGGTTAGGATATTCTACCTGTGTAGATTAGGGTTAGGATATTCTCCCTGTGGTAGATTAGGGTTAGGATATTCTCCCTGTGGTAGATTAGGGTTAGGATATTCTACCTGTGGTAGATTAGGGTTAGGATATTCTACCTGTGGTAGATTAGGGTTAGGATATTCTACCTGTGGTAGATTAGGGTTAGGATATTCTACCTGTGGTAGATTAGGGTTAGGATATTCTACCTGTGGTAGATTAGGGTTAGGATATTCTACCTGTGGTAGATTAGGGTTAGGATATTCTCCCTGTGTAGATTAGGGTTAGGATATTCTCCCTGTGGTAGATTAGGGTTAGGATATTCTCCCTGTGGTAGATTAGGGTTAGGATATTCTCCCTGTGGTAGATTAGGGTTAGGATATTATCCCTGTGTAGATTAGGGTTAGGATATTCTACCTGTGGTAGATTAGGGTTAGGATATTCTCCCTGTGGTAGATTAGGGTTAGGATATTCTCCCTGTGGTAGATTAGGGTTAGGATATTCTCCCTGTGTAGATTAGGGTTAGGATATTCTCCCTGTGGTAGATTAGGGTTAGGATATTCTCCCTGTGGTAGATTAGGGTTAGGATATTCTCCCTGTGGTAGATTAGGGTTAGGATATTCTCCCTGTGGTAGATTAGGGTTAGGATATTCTCCCTGTGGTAGATTAGGGTTAGGATATTCTCCCTGTGGTAGATTAGGGTTAGGATATTCTCCCTGTGTAGATTAGGGTTAGGATATTCTACCTGTGGTAGATTAGGGTTAGGATATTCTACCAGTGGTAGATTAGGGTTAGGATATTCTACCTGTGGTAGATTAGGGTTAGGATATTCTACCTGTGGTAGATTAGGGTTAGGATATTCTCCCTGTGTAGATTAGGGTTAGGATATTCTCCCTGTGGTAGATTAGGGTTAGGATATTCTCCCTGTGGTAGATTAGGGTTAGGATATTCTCCCTGTGGTAGATTAGGGTTAGGATATTCTCCCTGTGGTAGATTAGGGTTAGGATATTCTCCCTGTGGTAGATTAGGGTTAGGATATTCTCCCTGTGGTAGATTAGGGTTAGGATATTCTCCCTGTGGTAGATTAGGGTTAGGATATTCTCCCTGTGGTAGATTAGGGTTAGGATATTCTCCCTGTGGTAGATTAGGGTTAGGATATTCTCCCTGTGGTAGATTAGGGTTAGGATATTCTCCCTGTGGTAGATTAGGGTTAGGATATTCTCCCTGTGGTAGATTAGGGTTAGGATATTCTCCCTGTGGTAGATTAGGGTTAGGATATTCTCCCTGTGTAGATTAGGGTTAGGATATTCTACCTGTGGTAGATTAGGGTTAGGATATTCTACCTGTGGTAGATTAGGGTTAGGATATTCTACCTGTGGTAGATTAGGGTTAGGATATTCTACCTGTGGTAGATTAGGGTTAGGATATTCTACCTGTGGTAGATTAGGGTTAGGATATTCTACCTGTGTAGATTAGGGTTAGGATATTTTACCTGTGGTAGATTAGGGTTAGGATATTTTACCTGTGGTAGATTAGGGTTAGGATATTCTCCCTGTGGTAGATTAGGGTTAGGATATTCTACCTGTGTAGATTAGGGTTAGGATATTCTACCTGTGTAGATTAGGGTTAGGATATTCTACCTGTGTAGATTAGGGTAGGATATTCTACCTGTGTAGATTAGGGTTAGGATATTCTACCTGTGTAGATTAGGGTTAGGATATTCTACCTGTGTAGATTAGGGTTAGGATATTCTACCTGTGTAGATTAGGGTTAGGATATTCTACCTGTGTAGATTAGGGTTAGGATATTCTACCTGTGGTAGATTAGGGTTAGGATATTCTACCTGTGGTAGATTAGGGTTAGGATATTCTACCTGTGGTAGATTAGGGTTAGGATATTCTACCTGTGGTAGATTAGGGTTAGGATATTCTCCCTGTGGTAGATTAGGGTTAGGATATTCTACCTGTGGTAGATTAGGGTTAGGATATTCTACCTGTGGTAGATTAGGGTTAGGATATTCTCCCTGTGGTAGATTAGGGTTAGGATATTCTCCCTGTGTAGATTAGGGTTAGGATATTCTACCTGTGTAGATTAGGGTTAGGATATTCTCCCTGTGGTAGATTAGGGTTAGGATATTCTACCTGTGTAGATTAGGGTTAGGATATTGTACCTGTGGTAGATTAGGGTTAGGATATTCTCCCTGTGTAGATTAGGGTTAGGATATTCTACCTGTGGTAGATTAGGGTTAGGATATTCTCCCTGTGTTAGATTAGGGTTAGGATATTCTCCCTGTGTAGATTAGGGTTAGGATATTCTACCTGTGGTAGATTAGGGTTAGGATATTCTACCTGTGGTAGATTAGGGTTAGGATATTCTCCCTGTGTAGATTAGGGTTAGGATATTCTACCTGTGGTAGATTAGGGTTAGGATATTCTCCCTGTGTAGATTAGGGTTAGGATATTCTCCCTGTGTAAATTAGGGTTAGGATATTCTCCCTGTGTAGATTAGGGTTAGGATATTCTCCCTGTGGTAGATTAGGGTTAGGATATTCTCCCTGTGGTAGATTAGGGTTAGGATATTCTCCCTGTGGTAGATTAGGGTTAGGATATTCTACCTGTGGTAGATTAGGGTTAGGATATTCTCCCTGTGTAGATTAGGGTTAGGATATTCTACCTGTGTAGATTAGGGTTAGGATATTCTCCCTGTGGTAGATTAGGGTTAGGATATTCTCCCTGTGGTAGATTAGGGTTAGGATATTCTCCCTGTGGTAGATTAGGGTTAGGATATTCTACCTGTGGTAGATTAGGGTTAGGATATTCTACCTGTGGTAGATTAGGGTTAGGATATTCTACCTGTGGTAGATTAGGGTTAGGATATTCTACCTGTGGTAGATTAGGGTTAGGATATTCTACCTGTGGTAGATTAGGGTTAGGATATTCTACCTGTGTAGATTAGGGTTAGGATATTCTCCCTGTGGTAGATTAGGGTTAGGATATTCTACCTGTGGTATATTAGGGTTAGGATATTCTACCTGTGGTAGATTAGGGTTAGGATATTCTACCTGTGGTAGATTAGGGTTAGGATATTCTACCTGTGGTAGATTAGGGTTAGGATATTCTACCTGTGGTAGATTAGGGTTAGGATATTCTCCCTGTGTAGATTAGGGTTAGGATATTCTCCCTGTGGTAGATTAGGGTTAGGATATTCTCCCTGTGGTAGATTAGGGTTAGGATATTCTCCCTGTGTAGATTAGGGTTAGGATATTCTACCTGTGGTAGATTAGGGTTAGGATATTCTCCCTGTGGTAGATTAGGGTTAGGATATTCTCCCTGTGGTAGATTAGGGTTAGGATATTCTCCCTGTGTAGATTAGGGTTAGGATATTCTCCCTGTGGTAGATTAGGGTTAGGATATTCTCCCTGTGGTAGATTAGGGTTAGGATATTCTCCCTGTGGTAGATTAGGGTTAGGATATTCTCCCTGTGGCAGATTAGGGTTAGGATATTCTCCCTGTGGTAGATTAGGGTTAGGATATTCTCCCTGTGTAGATTAGGGTTAGGATATTCTACCTGTGGTAGATTAGGGTTAGGATATTCTACCAGTGGTAGATTAGGGTTAGGATATTCTACCTGTGGTAGATTAGGGTTAGGATATTCTACCTGTGGTAGATTAGGGTTAGGATATTCTACCTGTGGTAGATTAGGGTTAGGATATTCTCCCTGTGTAGATTAGGGTTAGGATATTCTCCCTGTGGTAGATTAGGGTTAGGATATTCTCCCTGTGGTAGATTAGGGTTAGGATATTCTCCCTGTGGTAGATTAGGGTTAGGATATTCTCCCTGTGGTAGATTAGGGTTAGGATATTCTCCCTGTGGTAGATTAGGGTTAGGATATTCTCCCTGTGGTAGATTAGGGTTAGGATATTCTCCCTGTGGTAGATTAGGGTTAGGATATTCTCCCTGTGGTAGATTAGGGTTAGGATATTCTCCCTGTGGTAGATTAGGGTTAGGATATTCTCCCTGTGGTAGATTAGGGTTAGGATATTCTCCCTGTGGTAGATTAGGGTTAGGATATTCTCCCTGTGGTAGATTAGGGTTAGGATATTCTCCCTGTGTAGATTAGGGTTAGGATATTCTACCTGTGGTAGATTAGGGTTAGGATATTCTACCTGTGGTAGATTAGGGTTAGGATATTCTACCTGTGGTAGATTAGGGTTAGGATATTCTACCTGTGGTAGATTAGGGTTAGGATATTCTACCTGTGGTAGATTAGGGTTAGGATATTCTACCTGTGGTAGATTAGGGTTAGGATATTTTACCTGTGGTAGATTAGGGTTAGGATATTCTCCCTGTGGTAGATTAGGGTTAGGATATTCTCCCTGTGGTAGATTAGGGTTAGGATATTCTACCTGTGTAGATTAGGGATAGGATATTCTACCTGTGTAGATTAGGGTTAGGATATTCTACCTGTGTAGATTAGGGTTAGGATATTCTACCTGTGTAGATTAGGGTAGGATATTCTACCTGTTTAGATTAGGGTTAGGATATTCTACCTGTGGTAGATTAGGGTTAGGATATTCTACCTGTGGTAGATTAGGGTTAGGATATTCTACCTGTGGTAGATTAGGGTTAGGATATTCTACCTGTGGTAGATTAGGGTTAGGATATTCTACCTGTGGTAGATTAGGGTTAGGATATTCTACCTGTGGTAGATTAGGGTTAGGATATTCTACCTGTGGTAGATTAGGGTTAGGATATTCTACCTGTGGTAGATTAGGGTTAGGATATTCTACCTGTGGTAGATTAGGGTTAGGATATTCTACCTGTGGTAGATTAGGGTTAGGATATTCTCCCTGTGGTAGATTAGGGTTAGGATATTCTCCCTGTGGTAGATTAGGGTTAGGATATTCTCCCTGTGTAGATTAGGGTTAGGATATTCTCCCTGTGGTAGATTAGGGTTAGGATATTGTACCTGTGGTAGATTAGGGTTAGGATATTGTACCTGTGGTAGATTAGGGTTAGGATATTCTCCCTGTGTAGATTAGGGTTAGGATATTCTACCTGTGGTAGATTAGGGTTAGGATATTCTCCCTGTGGTAGATTAGGGTTAGGATATTCTCCCTGTGTAGATTAGGGTTAGGATATTCTACCTGTGGTAGATTAGGGTTAGGATATTCTACCTGTGGTAGATTAGGGTTAGGATATTCTCCCTGTGTAGATTAGGGTTAGGATATTCTCCCTGTGGTAGATTAGGGTTAGGATATTCTCCCTGTGTAGATTAGGGTTAGGATATTCTCCCTGTGTAAATTAGGGTTAGGATATTCTCCCTGTGTAGATTAGGGTTAGGATATTCTCCCTGTGGTAGATTAGGGTTAGGATATTCTCCCTGTGGTAGATTAGGGTTAGGATATTCTCCCTGTGTAGATTAGGGTTAGGATATTCTACCTGTGGTAGATTAGGGTTAGGATATTCTCCCTGTGGTAGATTAGGGTTAGGATATTCTCCCTGTGTAGATTAGGGTTAGGATATTCTACCTGTGTAGATTAGGGTTAGGATATTCTCCCTGTGGTAGATTAGGTTTTAGGATATTCTCCCTGTGGTAGATTAGGGTTAGGATATTCTACCTGTGTAGATTAGGGTTAGGATATTCTACCTGTGTAGATTAGGGTTAGGATATTCTCCCTGTGGTAGATTAGGGTTAGGATATTCTCCCTGTGGTAGATTAGGGTTAGGATATTCTCCCTGTGGTAGATTAGGGTTAGGATATTCTCCCTGTGGTAGATTAGGGTTAGGATATTCTCCCTGTGGTAGATTAGGGTTAGGATATTCTCCCTGTGGTAGATTAGGGTTAGGATATTCTCCCTGTGGTAGATTAGGGTTAGGATATTCTACCTGTGGTAGATTAGGGTTAGGATATTCTACCTGTGGTAGATTAGGGTTAGGATATTCTACCTGTGTAGATTAGGGTTAGGATATTTTACCTGTGGTAGATTAGGGTTAGGATATTCTCCCTGTGGTAGATTAGGGTTAGGATATTCTCCCTGTGGTAGATTAGGGTTAGGATATTCTACCTGTGTAGATTAGGGTTAGGATATTCTACCTGTGTAGATTAGGGTTAGGATATTCTACCTGTGTAGATTAGGGTAGGATATTCTACCTGTGTAGATTAGGGTTAGGATATTCTACCTGTGTAGATTAGGGTTAGGATATTCTACCTGTTTAGATTAGGGTTAGGATATTCTACCTGTGGTAGATTAGGGTTAGGATATTCTACCTGTGGTAGATTAGGGTTAGGATATTCTACCTGTGGTAGATTAGGGTTAGGATATTCTACCTGTGGTAGATTAGGGTTAGGATATTCTACCTGTGGTAGATTAGGGTTAGGATATTCTACCTGTGGTAGATTAGGGTTAGGATATTCTACCTGTGGTAGATTAGGGTTAGGATATTCTACCTGTGGTAGATTAGGGTTAGGATATTCTACCTGTGGTAGATTAGGGTTAGGATATTCTACCTGTGGTAGATTAGGGTTAGGATATTCTACCTGTGGTAGATTAGGGTTAGGATATTCTACCTGTGGTAGATTAGGGTTAGGATATTCTCCCTGTGGTAGATTAGGGTTAGGATATTCTCCCTGTGTAGATTAGGGTTAGGATATTCTACCTGTGTAGATTAGGGTTAGGATATTCTCCCTGTGGTAGATTAGGGTTAGGATATTCTACCTGTGTAGATTAGGGTTAGGATATTGTACCTGTGGTAGATTAGGGTTAGGATATTCTCCCTGTGTAGATTAGGGTTAGGATATTCTACCTGTGGTAGATTAGGGTTAGGATATTCTCCCTGTGGTAGATTAGGGTTAGGATATTCTCCCTGTGTAGATTAGGGTTAGGATATTCTACCTGTGGTAGATTAGGGTTAGGATATTCTACCTGTGGTAGATTAGGGTTAGGATATTCTCCCTGTGTAGATTAGGGTTAGGATATTCTCCCTGTGGTAGATTAGGGTTAGGATATTCTCCCTGTGTAGATTAGGGTTAGGATATTCTCCCTGTGTAAATTAGGGTTAGGATATTCTCCCTGTGTAGATTAGGGTTAGGATATTCTCCCTGTGGTAGATTAGGGTTAGGATATTCTCCCTGTGGTAGATTAGGGTTAGGATATTCTCCCTGTGTAGATTAGGGTTAGGATATTCTACCTGTGGTAGATTAGGGTTAGGATATTCTCCCTGTGGTAGATTAGGGTTAGGATATTCTCCCTGTGTAGATTAGGGTTAGGATATTCTACCTGTGTAGATTAGGGTTAGGATATTCTACCTGTGGTAGATTAGGGTTAGGATATTCTACCTGTGGTAGATTAGGGTTAGGATATTCTACCTGTGGTAGATTAGGGTTAGGATATTCTACCTGTGGTAGATTATGGTTAGGATATTCTACCTGTGGTAGATTAGGGTTAGGATATTCTACCTGTTTAGATTAGGGTTAGGATATTCTACCTGTGGTAGATTAGGGTTAGGATATTCTACCTGTGGTAGATTAGGGTTAGGATATTCTACCTGTGGTAGATTAGGGTTAGGATATTCTACCTGTGGTAGATTAGGGTTAGGATATTCTACCTGTGGTAGATTAGGGTTAGGATATTCTACCTGTGGTAGATTAGGGTTAGGATATTCTACCTGTGGTAGATTAGGGTTAGGATATTCTACCTGT
Source organism: Salvelinus alpinus (assembly GCF_045679555.1). Lineage (NCBI taxonomy): Eukaryota > Metazoa > Chordata > Actinopteri > Salmoniformes > Salmonidae > Salvelinus > Salvelinus alpinus. The sequence goes on along the minus strand of NC_092116.1, from coordinate 37,125,531 downwards.
GGTAGATTAGGGTTAGGATATTCTACCTGTGGTAGATTAGGGTTAGGATATTCTACCTGTGGTAGATTAGGGTTAGGATATTCTCCCTGTGGTAGATTAGGGTTAGGATATTCTCCCTGTGTAGATTAGGGTTAGGATATTCTACCTGTGTAGATTAGGGTTAGGATATTCTACCTGTGTAGATTAGGGTTAGGATATTCTCCCTGTGGTAGATTAGGGTTAGGATATTCTCCCTGTGGTAGATTAGGGTTAGGATATTCTCCCTGTGGTAGATTAGGGTTAGGATATTCTCCCTGTGGTAGATTAGGGTTAGGATATTCTCCCTGTGGTAGATTAGGGTTAGGATATTCTCCCTGTGGTAGATTAGGGTTAGGATATTCTCCCTGTGGTAGATTAGGGTTAGGATATTCTACCTGTGGTAGATTAGGGTTAGGATATTCTACCTGTGGTAGATTAGGGTTAGGATATTCTACCTGTGTAGATTAGGGTTAGGATATTTTACCTGTGGTAGATTAGGGTTAGGATATTCTCCCTGTGGTAGATTAGGGTTAGGATATTCTCCCTGTGGTAGATTAGGGTTAGGATATTCTACCTGTGTAGATTAGGGTTAGGATATTCTACCTGTGTAGATTAGGGTTAGGATATTCTACCTGTGTAGATTAGGGTAGGATATTCTACCTGTGTAGATTAGGGTTAGGATATTCTACCTGTGTAGATTAGGGTTAGGATATTCTACCTGTTTAGATTAGGGTTAGGATATTCTACCTGTGGTAGATTAGGGTTAGGATATTCTACCTGTGGTAGATTAGGGTTAGGATATTCTACCTGTGGTAGATTAGGGTTAGGATATTCTACCTGTGGTAGATTAGGGTTAGGATATTCTACCTGTGGTAGATTAGGGTTAGGATATTCTACCTGTGGTAGATTAGGGTTAGGATATTCTACCTGTGGTAGATTAGGGTTAGGATATTCTACCTGTGGTAGATTAGGGTTAGGATATTCTACCTGTGGTAGATTAGGGTTAGGATATTCTACCTGTGGTAGATTAGGGTTAGGATATTCTACCTGTGGTAGATTAGGGTTAGGATATTCTCCCTGTGGTAGATTAGGGTTAGGATATTCTCCCTGTGTAGATTAGGGTTAGGATATTCTACCTGTGTAGATTAGGGTTAGGATATTCTCCCTGTGGTAGATTAGGGTTAGGATATTCTACCTGTGTAGATTAGGGTTAGGATATTGTACCTGTGGTAGATTAGGGTTAGGATATTCTCCCTGTGTAGATTAGGGTTAGGATATTCTACCTGTGGTAGATTAGGGTTAGGATATTCTCCCTGTGGTAGATTAGGGTTAGGATATTCTCCCTGTGTAGATTAGGGTTAGGATATTCTACCTGTGGTAGATTAGGGTTAGGATATTCTACCTGTGGTAGATTAGGGTTAGGATATTCTCCCTGTGTAGATTAGGGTTAGGATATTCTCCCTGTGGTAGATTAGGGTTAGGATATTCTCCCTGTGTAGATTAGGGTTAGGATATTCTCCCTGTGTAAATTAGGGTTAGGATATTCTCCCTGTGTAGATTAGGGTTAGGATATTCTCCCTGTGGTAGATTAGGGTTAGGATATTCTCCCTGTGGTAGATTAGGGTTAGGATATTCTCCCTGTGTAGATTAGGGTTAGGATATTCTACCTGTGGTAGATTAGGGTTAGGATATTCTCCCTGTGGTAGATTAGGGTTAGGATATTCTCCCTGTGTAGATTAGGGTTAGGATATTCTACCTGTGTAGATTAGGGTTAGGATATTCTACCTGTGGTAGATTAGGGTTAGGATATTCTACCTGTGGTAGATTAGGGTTAGGATATTCTACCTGTGGTAGATTAGGGTTAGGATATTCTACCTGTGGTAGATTATGGTTAGGATATTCTACCTGTTTAGATTAGGGTTAGGATATTCTACCTGTGGTAGATTAGGGTTAGGATATTCTACCTGTGGTAGATTAGGGTTAGGATATTCTACCTGTGGTAGATTAGGGTTAGGATATTCTACCTGTGGTAGATTAGGGTTAGGATATTCTACCTGTGGTAGATTAGGGTTAGGATATTCTACCTGTGGTAGATTAGGGTTAGGATATTCTACCTGTGGTAGATTAGGGTTAGGATATTCTACCTGTGGTAGATTAGGGTTAGGATATTCTACCTGTGGTAGATTAGGGTTAGGATATTCTACCTGTGGTAGATTAGGGTTAGGATATTCTCCCTGTGGTAGATTAGGGTTAGGATATTCTCCCTGTGTAGATTAGGGTTAGGATATTCTACCTGTGTAGATTAGGGTTAGGATATTCTCCCTGTGGTAGATTAGGGATAGGAATCTGTGGTAGATTAGGGTTAGGATATTCTCCCTGTGGTAGATTAGGGTTAGGATATTCTCCCTGTGGTAGATTAGGGTTAGGATATTCTCCTGTGGTAGATTAGGGTTAGGATATTCTCCCTGTGGTAGATTAGGGTTAGGATATTCTCCCTGTGTAGATTAGGGTTAGGATATTCTACCTGTGGTAGATTAGGGTTAGGATATTCTACCTGTGGTAGATTAGGGTTAGGATATTCTACCTGTGGTAGATTAGGGTTAGGATATTCTACCTGTGGTAGATTAGGGTTAGGATATTCTACCTGTGGTAGATTAGGGTTAGGATATTCTACCTGTGGTAGATTAGGGTTAGGATATTCTACCTGTGGTAGATTAGGGTTAGGATATTCTACCTGTGGTAGATTAGGGTTAGGATATTCTACCTGTGGTAGATTAGGGTTAGGATATTCTACCTGTGGTAGATTAGGGTTAGGATATTCTCCCTGTGGTAGATTAGGGTTAGGATATTCTCCCTGTGGTAGATTAGGGTTAGGATATTCTACCTGTGTAGATTAGGGTTAGGATATTCTACCTGTGTAGATTAGGGTTAGGATATTCTACCTGTGTAGATTAGGGTTAGGATATTCTACCTGTGTAGATTAGGGTTAGGATATTCTACCTGTGTAGATTAGGGTTAGGATATTCTACCTGTGTAGATTAGGGTTAGGATATTCTACCTGTTTAGATTAGGGTTAGGATATTCTACCTGTGTAGATTAGGGTTAGGATATTCTACCTGTGTAGATTAGGGTTAGGATATTCTACCTGTGGTAGATTAGGGTTAGGATATTCTACCTGTGGTAGATTAGGGTTAGGATATTCTACCTGTGGTAGATTAGGGTTAGGATATTCTACCTGTGGTAGATTAGGGTTAGGATATTCTACCTGTGGTAGATTAGGGTTAGGATATTCTCCCTGTGGTAGATTAGGGTTAGGATATTCTCCCTGTGGTAGATTAGGGTTAGGATATTCTCCCTGTGTAGATTAGGGTTAGGATATTCTACCTGTGTAGATTAGGGTTAGGATATTCTCCCTGTGGTAGATTAGGGTTAGGATATTCTACCTGTGTAGATTAGGGTTAGGATATTGTACCTGTGGTAGATTAGGGTTAGGATATTCTCCCTGTGTAGATTAGGGTTAGGATATTCTACCTGTGGTAGATTAGGGTTAGGATATTCTCCCTGTGGTAGATTAGGGTTAGGATATTCTCCCTGTGTAGATTAGGGTTAGGATATTCTACCTGTGGTAGATTAGGGTTAGGATATTCTACCTGTGGTAGATTAGGGTTAGGATATTCTCCCTGTGTAGATTAGGGTTAGGATATTCTACCTGTGGTAGATTAGGGTTAGGATATTCTCCCTGTGTAGATTAGGGTTAGGATATTCTCCCTGTGTAAATTAGGGTTAGGATATTCTCCCTGTGTAGATTAGGGTTAGGATATTCTCCCTGTGGTAGATTAGGGTTAGGATATTCTCCCTGTGGTAGATTAGGGTTAGGATATTCTCCCTGTGTAGATTAGGGTTAGGATATTCTACCTGTGGTAGATTAGGGTTAGGATATTCTCCCTGTGGTAGATTAGGGTTAGGATATTCTCCCTGTGTAGATTAGGGTTAGGATATTCTACCTGTGTAGATTAGGGTTAGGATATTCTCCCTGTGGTAGATTAGGTTTTAGGATATTCTCCCTGTGGTAGATTAGGGTTAGGATATTCTACCTGTGTAGATTAGGGTTAGGATATTCTACCTGTGGTAGATTAGGGTTAGGATATTCTACCTGTGGTAGATTAGGGTTAGGATATTCTACCTGTGTAGATTAGGGTTAGGATATTCTCCCTGTGGTAGATTAGGGTTAGGATATTCTACCTGTGGTAGATTAGTGTTAGGATATTCTACCTGTGGTAGATTAGGGTTAGGATATTCTCCCTGTGTAGATTAGGGTTAGGATATTCTCCCTGTGGTAGATTAGGGTTAGGATATTCTACCTGTGGTAGATTAGGGTTAGGATATTCTACCTGTGTAGATTAGGGTTAGGATATTCTACCTGTGTAGATTAGGGTTAGGATATTCTACCTGTGGTAGATTAGGGTTAGGATATTCTACCTGTGTAGATTAGGGTTAGGATATTCTCCCTGTGGTAGATTAGGGTTAGGATATTCTACCTGTGGTAGATTAGTGTTAGGATATTCTCCCTGTGGTAGATTAGGGTTAGGATATTCTACCTGTGGTAGATTAGGGTTAGGATATTCTACCTGTGGTAGATTAGGGTTAGGATATTCTCCCTGTGGTAGATTAGGGTTAGGATATTCTACCTGTGGTAGATTAGGGTTAGGATATTCTCCCTGTGGTAGATTAGGGTTAGGATATTCTCCCTGTGGTAGATTAGGGTTAGGATATTCTCCCTGTGGTAGATTAGGGTTAGGATATTCTCCCTGTGGTAGATTAGGGTTAGGATATTCTACCTGTGGTAGATTAGGGTTAGGATATTCTACCTGTGGTAGATTAGGGTTAGGATATTCTACCTGTGGTAGATTAGGGTTAGGATATTCTACCTGTACGAAGGTGAGCGTGGCTTTCTGCAGTAGGCACTCAGCATAGCAGATCTCTGCATGCATCTCCTCTGGAACACATACACAGATACGTTATACGTAGTCAGTTCGACGCTAGTCTGAGGTGGTCAGTTCGACGCTAGTCTGAGGTGGTCAGTTCGACGCTAGTCTGAGGTGGTCAGTTCGACGCTAGTCTGAGGTGGTCAGTTCGACGCTAGTCTGAGGTGGTCAGTTCGACGCTAGTCTGAGGTAGTCAGTTCGACGCTAGTCTGAGGTAGTCAGTTCGACGCTAGTCTGAGGTAGTCAGTTCGACGCTAGTCTGAGGTAGTCAGTTCGACGCTAGTCTGAGGTAGTCAGTTCGACGCTAGTCTGAGGTAGTCAGTTCGACACTAGTCTGAGGTAGTCAGTTCGACACTAGTCTGAGGTAGTCAGTTCGACACTAGTCTGAGGTAGTCAGTTCGACACTAGTCTGAGGTAGTCAGTTCGACACTAGTCTGAGGTAGTCAGTTCGACGCTAGTCTGAGGTAGTCAGTTCGACGCTAGTCTGAGGTAGTCAGTTCGACGCTAGTCTGAGGTAGTCAGTTCGACGCTAGTCTGAGGTAGTCAGTTCGACGCTAGTCTGAGGTAGTCAGTTCGACGCTAGTCTGAGGTAGTCAGTTCGACGCTAGTCTGAGGTAGTCAGTTCGACGCTAGTCTGAGGTGGTCAGTTCGACGCTAGTCTGAGGTGGTCAGTTCGACGCTAGTCTGAGGTGGTCAGTTCGACGCTAGTCTGAGGTGGTCAGTTCGACGCTAGTCTGGGGTGGTCAGTTCGACGCTAGTCTGAGGTGGTCAGTTCGACGCTAGTCTGAGGTGGTCAGTTCGACGCTAGTCTGAGGTAGTCAGTTCGACGCTAGTCTGAGGTAGTCAGTTCGACACTAGTCTGAGGTAGTCAGTTCGACACTAGTCTGAGGTAGTCAGTTCGACACTAGTCTGAGGTAGTCAGTTCGACACTAGTCTGAGGTAGTCAGTTCGACACTAGTCTGAGGTAGTCAGTTCGACACTAGTCTGAGGTAGTCAGTTCGACACTAGTCTGAGGTAGTCAGTTCGACACTAGTCTGAGGTAGTCAGTTCGACACTAGTCTGAGGTAGTCAGTTCGACACTAGTCTGAGGTAGTCAGTTCGACGCTGGTCTGAGGTAGTCAGTTCAACGCTGGTCTGAGGTAGTCAGTTCAACGCTAGTCTGAGGTAGTCAGTTCAACGCTAGTCTGAGGTAGTCAGTTCAACGCTAGTCTGAGGAAGTCAGTTCAACGCTAGTCTGAGGTAGTCAGTTCAACGCTAGTCTGAGGTAGTCAGTTCAACACTAGTCTGAGGTAGTCAGTTCAACACTAGTCTGAGGTAGTCAGTTCAACACTAGTCTGAGGTAGTCAGTTCAACGCTAGTCTGAGGTAGTCAGTTCAACACTCACCTTCTCTGAGGTGGTCAGTTCAACACTAGTCTGAGGTAGTCAGTTCAAAGCTAGTCTGAGGTAGTCAGTTCAACACTAGTCTGAGGTAGTCAGTTCAACACTAGTCTGTGGTAGTCAGTTCAACACTAGTCTGTGGTAGTCAGTTCGACACTAGTCTGAGGTAGTCTGTTCAACACTCACCTTCTCTGAGGTGGTCATTAGATTGTTTGGTCACCAGACTGGAGATAGACTCCACCACAGAGTTTCTCTTCCTGAACCTAAAACCAGTAAAAAGATTTTCATGAGTGTGTGTGCGTGTGTGCGTGTGTGTGTATGTGTGTGTACGTACCTCTGGCAGGTTGTTAAGGCCTCTTTGATGACAGCCATGGCTGTCTGTATGTCTCTGTGTTCAAACGTCATGGCAGCCTGCATCACCAGGATAGAACTGTAGCCCAGAGCATGATACATACTGTCCTTCCACCTGGAATAAACACAGCCTGCATCACCAGGATAGAACTGTAGCCCAGAGCATGATACATACTGTCCTTCCACCTGGAATAAACACAGCCTGCATCACCAGGATATAACTGTAGTCCAGAGCATGATACATACTGTCCTTCCACCTGGAATAAACACAGCCTGCATCACCAGGATAGAACTGTAGTCCAGAGCATGATACATACTGTCCTTCCACCTGAAATAAACACAGCATGCATCACCAGGATAGAACTGTAGCCCAGAGCATGATACATACTGTCCTTCCACCTGAAATAAACACAGCATGCATCACCAGGATAGAACTGTAGTCCAGAGCATGATACATACTGTCCTTCCACCTGGAATAAACACAGCCTGCATCACCAGGATAGAACTGTAGTCCAGAGCATGATACATACTGTCCTTCCACCTGGAATAAACACAGCCTGCATCACCAGGATAGAACTGTAGCCCAGAGCATGATACATACTGTCCTTCCACCTGGAATAAACACAGCATGCATTACCAGGATAGAACTGTAGCCCAGAGCATGATACATACTGTCCTTCCACCTGGAATAAACACAGCCTGCATCACCAGGATAGAACTGTAGCCCAGAGCATGATACATACTGTCCTTCCACCTGGAATAAACACAGCCTGTATCACCAGGATAGAACTGTAGCCCAGAGCATGATACATACTGTCCTTCCACCTGAAATAAACACAGCATGTATCACCAGGATAGAACTGTAGTCCAGAGCATGATACATACTGTCCTTCCACCTGGAATAAACACAGCCTGCATCACCAGGATAGAACTGTAGTCCAGAGCTTGATACATACTGTCCTTCCACCTGGAATACAATCACATTTAGTCTCCAAAGGGACAAGCATGAGGTCATGGCAACAAACAGACACGTGTTAGTACCATGGTTTGAGGAGGTCCAGGGCCTCTGAGAATTTGTTGTTCAGGACCAGGTTCAGAGCCATAGAACACTCTTCTATGGACGTCTTCAAGTCCATCTTACCAGCCCTGGGGGGAGAGAGAGCGAGAGAGAGAGCGAGAGACAGATACAAGACACAGAGCGAGAGAGGAGGAAGAATAAAATATTAACCCAATACACACAGTCACAGGATAGAGCAGTAGCCAGCCACGTTAGAGGATGGAGCACTGCAAGGTCTCCAACCTCCTCCCTATAGGCTGTCTCATCGTTGTCGGTGATCAGGCCTACCACTGTTGTGTCGTCCGCAAACTTAAATGACGGTGTTGGAGTCGTGTGTGGCAACGCAGTCGTGGGTGGACAGGGAGTACAGGAGGGGACAAAGCACGCACCCCTGAGGGGCTCCAGTGTTGAGGATCAGCATGGCAGATGTGGTGTTACCACATGGGGGCGGCCCATCAGGAAGTCCAGGATCCAGTTTCAGAGGGAGGTGTTTAGTCCCAGAGTCCTTAGCTTATTGATGAACTTGGAGGGTACTATGGTGTTGAACGCTGAGCTGTAGTCAATGAACAGAATTCTCACATAGGTGTTCCTTTTGTCCAGGTGGGAAAGGGCAGTGTGGAGTGTGATTGAGATTGCGTCATCTGTGGATCCGTTAGGGCGGTGTGCAAATCGGAGTGGGTCTAGGGTGTCCGGGGTGATGGTGTAGATGTGAGCCATGACCAGCCTTTCAAAGCACTTCATGGCTACCGGCGTGAGTGCTACTGGGCGGTAGTCATTTTGGCAGGTTACCTTCACATTCTTTGCCAGAGGGACTATGGTGGTCTGCTTGAAACATGTTGGTATTACAGACTCGGGCAGGGAGAGGTTAAAAATGTCAGTGAAGACACTTGACAGTTGGTGCGTGCATGCTTTGAGTACACGTCCTGGTAATCCATCTGGTCCCGCGAGCTTTGTGAATTGTTGACCTGTTTAAAGGTCTTACACACATTGGCTATGGAGACACAGTTGTCCGGAACAGCTAGTGCTCTCATGCATGCTTCAGTGTTGCTTGCCTCGAAGCAAGCATAAAAAGGCATTTAGCTCGTCTGGTAGGCTGACCGACCAGCTCGCGGCTGGGTTTCCCTTTGTAGTCTGTAATAGTTTTCAAGCCCTGCTACATCCAACGAGCGTCACAGCCGGTGATGTAGGATTCGATCTTAGTCCTGCATTGACGCTTTGCCTGTTTTATGGTTCGTCTGAGGGCATAGCAGGATTTCATATAAGCGTCCGGATGTCGCTCTCCTTGAAAGCGGCAGCTCTACCCTTTAGTTCGATGTGGATGTTGCCTGTAATCCATGGCTTCTGGTGGAGATCTGTATGGTCACTGTGGGGACGATGTCGTCGATGCACTTATTGGTGAAGCCGGTGACTGAGTTGGTATAGTCCTCAAAGCCATTGGGTTCCCGAGTGGTCTAAGACACTGCATCTCAGTGCAAGAGGCGTTACTGCATTACCTGGTTTAGAATACAGGCTGCATCACATCCGGCCGTGATTGGGAGTTCCATAGGGCGGCGCACAATTGGCCCAGTGTCGTGGTCGGCTGTCATTGTAAATAAGAATTTATTCTTAACTGACTTGCCTAGTTAAATAAAGGTTAAACATCTATTTTTTTAATTATTTATAAATCAAATAAATCCTGGAACGTATTCCAGTCTGTGCTAGTAAAACAGTCCTGTAGTTTAGCATCTGGTTCATCTGACCACTTCCGTATTGAGCGAGTCACTGGTACTTCCTGCTTTCATTTTTTGCTAGTAAGCAGGAATCAGGTAGATAGATAGAATTATGAACAGATTTGCCAAATGGAGGGCGAGGGAGAGCTTTGTACGTGTCTCTGTGTGCGGAGTAAAGTTGGTCTAGAGTTGTTTTCCCCTCTGGCTGCACATTTAACATGCTGATAGAAATTAGGAAAAACTGATTTAAGTTTCCCTGCATTAAATTCCCCGGCCACTAGGAGCGCCGCCTCTGGATGAGCGTCTTCCTGTTTGCTTATGGCCTTATACAGCTGGTTGGTTCTTAGTGCCAGCATTGGTTTGTGGTGGTAAATAGACGGCTACTAATAATATAGTTGAGAACTCTCCTGGTAGATAGTGTGGTCTACAGCTTATCATGAGGTACTCTACCTCAGGCGAGCAAAACCTTGAGAATTCTTTAATATTAGACATCAAGCACCAGGTGTTAAGAGACACCCACCCCCGCCCCTCGTCCCCCGCCCCTCGTCCCCCGCCCCTCGTCCCCCGCCCCTCGTCCTACCAGACGTAGCTGCTCTGTCCTGCCAATGAAAACCCAGCCAGATCCATGTCGTCGTTCAGCCACGACTCGGGTGAAACACAAGATATTACAGTTTTGAATGTCCCGTTGGTAGGATAGTCTTAAATCGTAGATCATCCATTTTGTTTTCCAGTGATTGCACGTTGGCTAATAATACGGATGATAGTGGAGGTTTACTCACTCGCCAACTATTTCTCACAAGGCACCCCGATCTCCTCCCCCCTTTTCTCCGTATTTTCTTCACGCAAATGACGGGGATTTGGGCCTGGTTTTTGCGTCGGACTCATTCAAGAACATAATCTTGTTCCAGTTCGTGGTGAGTAATCGCTGTTCTGATATTCAGAAGCTCTTTTCGATCATAAGAAAGTAGCAGCAACATTATGTACAAAAGAAGTTGTGAACATTGTGAAAAAACAAAACAAAACAGGAGCTCGTAAAACAGCCCCCCGATGCCATTAGTCCACTTTTGATACATTCCCACAAAATTGATAGGATTATCTATTCTATAGTATATGAACTGCAGAAGCTATATTCATGTAGAGATTCTACTTAACATAGGAGACTAAACACATAGGAGAGGCCTGCCTCCCTCCCTCCCTCTCTCAAGCAGTCCTAGCTTAGCAGATCCCCCAACTCAGAGGACAAATAGTTAAAAAATAACAGAGAGAGACCGGGGGAGAGAGGGGGGGAAAAAAGAGTGAGATGAGACAGAAAGAGAGGGGGTGGGAAGAGAGAGAGAGAGCAAGTAGAAAGAGAGAGGGAGAGGCAGTAAAAACTAGAAAGGGCGAGGATGGAAAAAGAGAGAGGGAGTATACTGCTGCATCTGTGATGGATGATGACTGTCGTCTACAGCTAGAGCACAGCTAATCACACACACACACACACACACACACACACACACACACACACACGCCTTCCTGCCTAATATGCATCCAAAGAAAGAGAAGGGAGGAAACAGAACAACATATAGAAAAGGGAGAGGAGAGTGAAACAGCTGGAAGTGAATGGAAATACACTACATGATCAAAAGTATGTGGACATTGAACTTCTCAATCCAAACTCATGGCATTAATATGGGGTTAGTCCCCCCCCTTTGTTGCTATAACAGCCTTCACTCTTCTGGGAAGGTTTTCCACTAGATACTGGAACATTGCTGCAGGGGACTTGCTTTCATTCAGCCACAAGAGCGTTAGTGAGGTTGGGCGATTAGGCCTGGCTCGCAGTCGCCGTTCCAATTCATCCCAAAGGTGTTCGATGGGGTTGAGGTCAGGGCTCTGTGCAGGCCAGTCAAGTTCTTCCACACCAATCTCAACAAACCATTTCTGTATGGACCTCGCTTTGTGTAAAGGGGGCATTGTCATGCTGAAACAGGAAAGGAACTTCCCCAAACTTTTGCCACAAACCTGGAAGCACAAAATCGTCTAGAATGTCATTGTATGCTGTAGCGTTAAGATTTCCCCTTCACTGGAACTAAGGGGCCGAACCATGAAAAACAGCCCCAGATTATTATTCCTCCTCCACCAAACTTTACAGTTGGCACTATGCATTCGAGCAGGTATCGTTCTCCTGGCATCCGCCAAACCCAGATTCGTCCGTCGGACTGCCAGAAGCTGAAGCGTGATTCATCACAACAGAGAACGCATTTACACTGCTGGAAAGTCCAATAGTGGTGAGTTTTACACCACTCCAGCGACGCTTGGCATTGCACATGGTGATCTTAGGCTTGTGTACGGCTGCTCGGCTATGGAAACCTATTTAATGAAACTCCCGACGAGCTTACGTTTCTTCCAGAGGCAGTTTGGAACTCGGTAGTGAGTGTTGCAACCGAGAACAGATGCGTTTTTACCCGATTCAGCACTCAGCGGTCCCGGTCTGTGAGCTTGTGTGGCAAGTATATGTACAATCCCATAAAGAATGCTAACTAAATGCTAACAAGTATATGTACAATCCCATAAAGAATCCTAACTAAATGCTAACAAGCGCATTGTGAACATTTTATACAGGACAGACATCCCATCCCAGCTCATAAAGTTTTATGAGTAACTCAAAAGTGCTACGAGCACAAAATGAATATTAGACAGCAAGACTCTTGATCCACGAGGGGATTCTCTACTGTTACCAAGCGAAGATTGATTTTGGAAGAAGCTAACCACTCCGTTAGATAGCTAACTAGCTAGTAAATTAGCAAACCAAATGGACAACTGCAGAGCATTTAGCACGTTTTAACTCATTAACTTAATAGTTAGCAGATAGCGTAGCTACGCTATCTATAGGTAGCTAGCACAAGCTGACTGCAAGGAGGTTTACTTAAAAAGTAACAACAAATATTCAGACGTATAAAAAACATCATCAGAAATAGTTTCAATATTGACAGTATTGAAAAACCATCCTGTGGCTATTTCCAAAATACCACTGTCAGTGTTCCAGGTGAATGGAATAAAGTCAGTCAGGCGCAGAACACAGGTATGAGTACCTAGTAGCCACGATCTTTACTCAATATCAACAATAATCCAACATGGATGAACATAAACAATCCAGAACACGTACACGGAACCCCTTGACAAACACAATCACGCACAAAACAACAGGGGAAGTCAGAAGGTTAAATAAGGAACATGATTATGGAATGGAAACCAGTTGAATATATGAATATATGAGTACAATGAAGACAAAACGAAAATGAAACATGGATCGGTGGCGGCTAAAAAGCTGGTAACGTCGACCACCGAACGCCGCCCGAACAAGGAGAGGGACCAACTTCGGCGTAAGTCGTGACAACCACGGTATACGTTATATATACACGGTATACTGCTTAAGCCGAAGGCCTAGTCCCCTGTCTAGGGGACCTGCGTGGTTCTGGTGCTAGTTGCAACCAACATCTTCGCTTATGACGGCTTGCGTTGAGCGACAAGCCCTGATTGTCACGGACACAGTAGTATATCTCTTCCACTTGTGTGAAATCTGACACCACGTGAAGCTGGGATATCCCTCTTTCAATTTCATTCGCTCTTCTGAATGTCCATCAACTCCTGGTTGACACCTACGACACAGCCACTGACAAAGCACATGCCTGTCATCCTTACGTCGTAGCACAGCAAGAGAGAGTGGTTTCATCACTATAGCACATTCAGAGATTACTTTTGATAGTCGGCTTTAAATCAATCTAAAATAATTCAGAGATTTTTTAACAAAAAACACTTTCCGTTTCTCAAAGGTGGACGAGATGAAAAGGTGAGTTCCTAATGAGTCCAGGAAGCCGAGCTAGAGCTCTGTGTGACGTCCACAGCGACAGGGGAAGACATTTTGATCAAGAGAGACCTTTAGAATATAGGCACATACAAATATGTATTTTACAGTTAAGGAAGGTGAAATCTTTAGTCATTTTATCATTTTATTATACTATATTTAGAATACATGTCATTTCAAGCCTTATTTACAGTTTTGTTTAATAGGAAATGTATCAAACATTTCATATTTTAATAATATTTTCATATTGTAATCATATTTTCATCATTAAAAAAAAAATCTTATTTTAATCATATTTTTACTGTGTACTTGAGCTTGTGTATCTAGTGTGACGACATCTCAGCAATGTGTTTATTTTACCAGAAACAGCGATTTCCTTGAAAAGGGAAAAATTTGAGCTGTCCAACAATGGCAGAATGAGTTCGTTAGACAACACAGATGAGATGAATAACAGGTCTAAAGTGCAACTAAAAATGTTTCTGTGCGACCAGTACCTTGTGACCAAAAAAAAGAAGAAGAACCAAAACAAAGAAGAAGAAGAAAGGAAGGCATAACACCGCGACTTCTTCTTCTCTGCTCAAACAAGACAGGCTGATACATTGCTTACAAATCACAACTAATTATAATGCTACACATTTTAAAGTGAACTAATCAGAGACCAGGGACAAAAGTAGCAGCACAATGTTCTGCGAGTGCTGTTGAAAGTCATTACTAAAAAAAAACATTACTTAAGGCAAAAGCACATCAAGTGCAATGTTCTCTCTAAACTGTGCAGTAGCGCCAAGACTGCCATGCAGCTCCACGGAAGAAATATCAGCCCACAGAGCGAAGCACGAGATTGAACTTCACTCAACTTTCTAGAGTTTTCCCTGTTCAGAGATGAAGTAGACTTGCATTGCCATTATTGGATCTGTGCCATTTACTTTGAACTGGACTGTGTTTACAGCATGAGCGGTCGTGAGTATATGAGCTTGTTTTGAGATCAAAGCGAGAGTTGCATGTAACCACGTGTGGACATTTTGTTCATATTCTTTGCTAGTTAGTGAGTTATTAGCCCAGTTATAGATCAATTATAGTCAGCAATAGGGGAGTGATTGATTCCTACAAGAGCACAAAACGTGTACATTTCTAGATATCTTTGAAAAGCGAGTCAGGTAAAGAACTTTTTTTTGTCTTAAAGGGGCAGTGTTGTATTTTGAGATGGCTACTTAGGCTTGAATAAGCTAATAGGCAGAGGGTAGTATAATGTGTCTGATTCTCTGTAATAATGGTGTGGGAATAATAATGCATTTTATTTTGTAAAGTGGTTTCTTGCATCAAACAACGTGTTCAGTCACCTTGTCTGAAGGACAGGTGGATAAACAGGTTAATGTCAAGCCCTGCATGATTTTTTCAAAAGTCTCATGGAATGTAGAACTACATTGAACACCACACATTGGCTGCTACTGTAGGCTGATTGATAGAACAGCTGTTTCCATGTTATGGGATGCATTTTCTCCATTGTTTTTGATGGTAGGCCACTCTGGTAGTCCTTCATTATGATCATATACCCACAATAGCCTACTTGACCACTGTCTGAAACTGTAACTTAAAGTAAGTGCAGCCTCAGTGTTCACAGTAAACGAGCACTGGAAGTTGAACAGAATTTTGCCTGGTTGCTACGGTATTATCATCATCATCATCATCTGTTAGCTGAATGCAGTAATGAATTGTGTTTTTGTTGTATTTAAAAAGAGCATGTTTTAAAATCACCAACATCACTGAGTGTACAAAACATTAAGAACACCTTCCTACTATTGAGTTGCGTGCGTGAAAAACCCAGCAGCGTTGCAGTTCTTGACACAAACCGGTGCTCCTGGCACCTAACACCATACCCCCATTTAAAAAGGCACTTAAATATCGTGTCTTGCCCATTCACCCTCTGAATGGCTCACACATACACAATCCATGTCTCAATTCTTCTTAAACCTGTCTCCTCCCCTTCATCTACACTGATTGCAGTGGGTTTAACAGGTGACTTCAATAAGGGATCATAACTTTCACCTGGATTCACCTGGTCAGTCTACAGTATGTCATGGAAAGAGCAGGTGTTCTTAATGTTTTGTACACTCAGTGTATATTTCCACAGTATGAGGTTGGAATAATTCTGTGAAATTGTGAAAATAAAAATAAAACTCTTTTAGTTTAGCACCTATAAATATGTTTGCTGTTGGACTTTTGAAGACAATTATAAAAGGTTGTTTTGAATGTCTTGCCCACTCTCTAGTGATGTGTTCTACATCATCAAGGATGACAATTAACAACGATAGGACAGTCATTTGCAGTAACACAAACATAGACATTTTTATTTTTCTGGTGCTCCTAAATTATGTCTGGTGCTACTAAATTATGTCTGGTGCTCCTAAATTCTGTCTGGTGCTCCTAAATTATGTCTGGTGCTCTTTACTTTTTGAAGTTAGGAGCACCAGTGCTGCCAACGAAAAGCGTAAATTTAGAGCACTGAACACTAAAATACAGCTTCTGGTGTGATCACAGCAAAATACAGCTTCTGGTGTGATCACAGCTAAATACAGCTTCTGGTGTGATCACAGCTAAATACAGCTTCTGGTGTGATCACAGCTAAATACAGCTTCTGGTGTGATAACAGCAAAACGTGTCGATATGAAAGCATAGATTATCAAAGACATCGTTTCTAATTGAGTTACAACTGAAGTGTCAGTTCAAAACAGAGACGAGTGACTGAAGCGAGCGCCCGGGAAAGATGTTATCGACCAATGAGAGGATTGCATTAAATACTCTGCTAAGCCATGCATGCTTCTGATTGGACAAAACAGATGAAAAGGAGTTTCATGTCAAATTAAAAATGTCCATTAGTCTCACAACCTAAATAAAACGGCATTCACTTTTTTCAGGGCGTCTCGTTACTGTTTTTCAGGGCGTCTCGTCTCGTTTAACGTCATCAGTATTCGTCAGGAACAATAGGTTGGTGACTAAATGAACAGTGGTGTGTGTGGAACTTCAAGCCTTCTAAAATACTTACACGGGTATCCGGTCGTAGGCATCTTCAAAACAATCCTACAAAACACAAAAACAGACAAAAACAGACAGTTAGATTACACCCACAGAAACACAGACAGTATGGTGCCAGCTGGAGCAGTGACAGCAGACAGTATGGTGCCAGCTGGAACAGTGACAGCAGACAGTATGGTGCCAGCTGGAACAGTGACAGCAGACAGTATGGTGCCAGCTGGAGCAGTGACAGCAGACAGTATGGTGCCAGCTGGAGCAGTGACAGCAGACAGTATGGTGCCAGCTGGAGCAGTGACAGCAGACAGTATGATACCAGCTGGAGCAGTGACAGCAGACAGTATGGTGCCAGCTGGAGCAGTGACAGCAGACAGTATGGTGCCAGCTGGAGCAGTGACAGCAGACAGTATGGTGCCAGCTGGAGCAGTGACAGCAGACAGTATGGTGCCAGCTGGAGCAGTGACAGCAGACAGTATGGTGCCAGCTGGAACAGTGACAGCAGACAGTATGGTGCCAGCTGGAGCAGTGACAGCAGACAGTATGGTGCCAGCTGGAACAGTGACAGCAGACAGTATGGTGCCAGCTGGAGCAGTGACAGCAGACAGTATGGTGCCAGCTGGAACAGTGACAGTATGATGCCAGCTGGACCAGTGACAGTATGGTGCCAGCTGGAGCAGTGACAGTATGATGCCAGCTGGACCAGTGACAGTATGATGCCAGCTGGACCAGTGACAGTATGATGCCAGCTGGACCAGTGACAGTATGATGCCAGCTGGACCAGTGACAGTATGATGCCAGCTGGACCAGTGACAGTATGATGCCAGCTGGACCAGTGACAGTATGATGCCAGCTGGACCAGTGACAGTATGATGTCAGCTGGACCAGTGACAGTATGATGCCAGCTGGACCAGTGACAGTATGGTGCCAGCTGGAGCAGTGATAGCAGACAGTATGGTGCCAGCTGGAACAATGATAGCAGACAGCATGGTGCCAGCTGGAGCAGTGACAGCAGACAGTATGGTGCCAGCAGACAGCATGGTGCCAGCTGGACCAGTGACAGTATGATGCCAGCTGGACCAGTGACAGTATGATGCCAGCTGGACCAGTGACAGTATGATGCCAGCTGGACCAGTGACAGTATGATGTCAGCTGGACCAGTGACAGTATGATGCCAGCTGGACCAGTGACAGTATGATGCCAGCTGGACCAGTGACAGTATGATGCCAGCTGGACCAGTGACAGTATGATGCCAGCTGGACCAGTGACAGTATGATGTCAGCTGGACCAGTGACAGTATGATGCCAGCTGGACCAGTGACAGTATGGTGCCAGCTGGAGCAGTGACAGCAGACAGCATGGTGCCAGCTGGAACAATGATAGCAGACAGTATGGTGCCAGCTGGAACAATGATAGCAGACAGCATGGTGCCAGCTGGAACAATGATAGCAGACAGTATGGTGCCAGCTGGAGCAGTGACAGCAGACAGTGGTGCCAGCTGGAGCAGTGACAGCAGACAGTATGGTGCCAGCTGGAGCAGTGACAGTATGGTGCCAGCTGGAGCAGTGATAGCAGACAGTATGGTGCCAGCTGGAGCAGTGATAGCAGACAGTATGGTGCCAGCTGGAGCAGTGACAGCAGACAGTATGGTGCCAGCTGGAGCAGTGACAGCAGACAGTATGGTGCCAGCTGGAACAGTGACAGCAGACAGTATGGTGCCAGCTGGAACAGTGACAGCAGACAGCATGGTGCCAGCTGGAGCAGTGACAGCAGACAGTATGGTGCCAGCAGACAGCATGGTGCCAGCTGGAGCAGTGACAGCAGACAGTATGGTGCCAGCTGAACCATACATCACAGAAAATAAACACACACACATAGACGACCTCCACCCAGACCATAGAGGACCCCCACCCAGACCATAGAGGACCCCACCCAGACCATAGAGGACCATAGAGGACCCCCACCCAGACCATAGAGGACCCCCACCCAGACCATAGAGGACCATAGACGACCCCCACCCAGACCATAGAGGACCCCCACCCAGACCATAGAGGACCCCCACCCAGACCATAGAGGACCCCCCACCCAGACCATAGAGGACCCCCCACCCAGACCATAGAGGACCATAGAGGACCCCCACCCAGACCATAGAGGACCCCCACCCAGACCATAGAGGACCCCCACCCAGACCATAGAGGACCATAGACGACCCCCACCCAGACCATAGAGGACCCCCACCCAGACCATAGAGGACCCCCCACCCAGACCATAGAGGACCATAGACGACCCCCACCCAGACCATAGACGACCCCCACCCAGACCATAGAGGACCCCCACCCAGACCATAGACGACCCCCACCCAGACCATAGACGACCCCCACCCAGACCATAGAGGACCATAGACGACCCCCACCCAGACCATAGAGAACCCCCCACCCAGACCATAGAGGACCCCCCCACCCAGACCATAGAGGACCCCCCCACCCAGACCATAGAGGACCATAGACGACCCCCACCCAGACCATAGAGGACCCCCACCCAGACCATAGAGGACCCCCACCCAGACCATAGAGGACCCCCACTAAGACCATAGAGGACCCCCACCCAGACCATAGAGGACCATAGACGACCCCCACCCAGACCATAGAGGACCCCCCCACCCAGACCATAGAGGACCACCCCACCCAGACCATAGAGGACCCCCACCCAGACCATAGAGGACCCCCACCCAGACCATAGAGGACCCCCACCCAGACCATAGAGGACCCCCCACCCAGACCATAGAGGACCCCCCACCCACAGCTCCAACAGCTACGCCTTCACTATGGTGAATCACTAAAACAAAACAGAAATACACTACGGAAAAAGAAGGAACAGCACGTCAGAAATCAGCTCAATGTAATTGAAGAATCCATAGAATCTAACAACTTCTGGGAAAATTGGAAAACACTAAACAAACAATAACATGAATAGTTATCTATCCAAAACAGACATGTGTGGATAAACCACTTCTCCAATCTTTTTGGAAAAATAAATGTACATGATCAAATACAGATCTTAGAATCAACTATTAAAGACTACCAGAACCCACTGGATTCTCCAAGTACCTTGAATGAGTTACAGGACAAAATACAAACCCTCCAACCCAAAAGGCCTGTGGTGTTGAGAGAGTACACAGTGGCAGAATACCTGACCACTGTGACTGACCCAAACTTAAGGAAAGCTTTGACTATGTACAGACTCAGTGAGCATAGCCTTGCTATTGAGAAATGCCGCTGTAGGCAGACCTGGCTCTCAAGAGAAGACAGGCTACGTGCCACACTGCCCACAAAATGAGGTGGAAACTGAGCTGCACTTCCTAACCTCCTGCCAAATGTATGACCATATTAGAGAGACATATTTCCCTCAGATTACACAGATCCACAAAGAATTAGAAAACAAACCCTATTTTGATAAACTCCCATATCTGTTAGGTGAAATACCACAGTGTGCCATCACAGCAGCAAGATTTGTGACCTGTTGCCACAAGAAAAGGTCAACCAGTGAAGAACAAACACCATTGTAAATACAACCCATATTTATGTTTATTTATTTTCCCTTTTGTACTTTAACTATTTTCACATTGTTAGTTATATCCCTTTATTTAACTAGGGAGATGTGCAAACACTGTATACAAACATAATGACATTTGAAATGTCTTTATTCTTTCGTAACTTTCGTAAAACTAATGTTTACTGTAAATGTTTTTGTTTATAATGCATTTCACTTCCTTTGGCAACGTTACCATACGTTTCCCATGACAACAAAGCCTTTAAACTGACATTGAGAGAGAGAGAGGCACTTGTGTGTGATGTTTACAGTTTAATGTCTGATTGTTTTGGTCTTTGTTTTTTTTGTTTCTTCACTTGGCCGTGTAAACCGGTTCCCATGCCAACAAAGCCCTTTGACATTCTCTGACAACACAGTTGGTTCACCTCCTAAGACAGCTCCCCACTCACACCCATCCAGTCCCCCAACCCCTGTCCAGCTCTGAGAGGATGCAAGCTAATAATAGCATGATAGTCACTTACATAAAATCGTGACAACAGCCCACACACACAGAGCACTCCCCCCCTCCCCCCCGAGGCAATGTTTTACTGTCGAGAGCAGATCGATGGTTTCCACACAACGACATCACCCAGGCCTGTTAAACAAACAGCTTTTAACAGTGAGGAGAGGAGGGTAAATCACAGTACAGCAGAGAGGAGAGGAGGGTAAATCACAGTACAGCAGAGAGGAGAGGAGGGTAAATCACAGTACAGCAGAGAGGAGAGGAGGGTAAATCACAGTACAGCAGAGAGGAGAGGAGGGTAAATCACAGTACAGTAGAGAGGAGAGGAGGGTAAATCACAGTACAGTAGAGAGGAGAGGAGGGTAAATCACAGTACAGTAGAGAGGAGAGGAGGGTAAATCACAGTACAGTAGAGAGGAGAGGAGGGTAAATCACAGTACAGTAGAGAAGAGAGGAGGGTAAATCACAGTACAGTAGAGAAGAGAGGAGGGTAAATCACAGTACAGCAGAGAAGAGAGGAGAGTAAATCACAGTACAGGAGAGAGGAGAGGAGGGTAAATCACAGTACAGGAGAGAGGAGAGGAGGGTAAATCACAGTACAGGAGAGAGGAGAGGAGGGTAAATCACAGTACAGCAGAGAGGAGAGGAGGGTAAATCACAGTACAGCAGAGAGGATAGGAGGGTAAATCACAGTACAGCAGAGAGGAGAGGAGGGTAAATCACAGTACAGTAGAGGAGAAGAGGGTAAACCACAGTACAGCAGAGAGGAGGGTAAATCACAGTACAGGAGAGAGGAGGGTAAATCACAGTACAGGAGAGAGGAGAGGAGGGTAAATCACAGTACAGCAGAGGAGAGGAGGGTAAATCACAGTACAAGAGAGAGGAGAGGAGGGTAAATCACAGTACAGGAGAGAGGAGAGGAGGGTAAATCACAGTACAGGAGAGAGGAGAGGAGGGTAAATCACAGTACAGCAGAGAGGAGAGGAGGGTAAATCACAGTACAGCAGAGAGGAGAGGAGGGTAAATCACAGTACAGCAGAGAGGAGAGGAGGGTAAATCACAGTACAGCAGAGAGGAGAGGAGGGTAAATCACAGTACAGTAGAGAGGATAGGAGGGTAAATCACAGTACAGCAGAGAGGAGAGGAGGGTAAATCACAGTACAGGAGAGAGGAGAGGAGGGTAAATCACAGTACAGCAGAGAGGAGAGGAGGGTAAATCACAGTACAGGAGAGAGGAGAGGAGGGTAAATCACAGTACAGGAGAGAGGAGAGGAGGGTAAATCACAGTACAGGAGAGAGGAGAGGAGGGTAAATCACAGTACAGCAGAGGAGAGGAGGGTAAATCACAGTACAGGAGAGAGGGGAGGAGGGTAAATCACAGTACAGCAGAGGAGAGGAGGGTAAATCACAGTACAGGAGAGGAGAAGAGGGTAAATCACAGTACAGTAGAGAGGAGAGGAGGGTAAATCACAGTACAGTAGAGAGGAGAGGGTAAATCACAGTACAGTAGAGAGGAGGGTAAATCACAGTACAGTAGAGAGGAGGGGAGGGTAAATCACAGTACAGTAGAGAGGAGAGGAGAGTAAATCACAGTACAGTAGAGAGGAGGGTAAATCACAGTACAGCAGAGAGGAGAGGAGGGTAAATCCCAGTCCAGGAGAGAGGAGAGGAGGGTAAATCACAGTACAGGAGAGAGGAGAGGAGGGTAAATCACAGTACAGCAGAGAGGAGAGGAGGGTAAATCACAGTACAGCAGAGAGGAGAGGAGGGTAAATCACAGTACAGTAGAGAGGAGGGTAAATCACAGTACAGCAGAGAGGAGAGGAGGGTAAATCACAGTACAGTAGAGAGGAGAGGAGGGTAAATCACAGTACAGCAGAGAGGAGAGGAGGGTAAATCACAGTACAGCAGAGAGGATAGGAGGGTAAATCACAGTACAGCAGAGAGGAGAGGAGGGTAAATCACAGTACAGTAGAGGAGAAGAGGGTAAATCACAGTACAGCAGAGAGGAGAGGAGGGTAAATCACAGTACAGCAGAGGAGAGGAGGGTAAATCACAGTACAGGAGAGAGGAGGGTAAATCACAGTACAGGAGAGGAGAAGAGGATAAATCACAGTACAGGAGAGGAGGGTAAATCACAGTACAGTAGAGAGGAGAGGAGGGTAAATCACAGTACAGTAGAGAGGAGGGGAGGGTAAATCACAGTACAGTAGAGAGGAGAGGAGGGTAAATCACAGTACAGTAGGGAGGAGAGGAGGGTAAATCACAGTACAGTAGAGAAGAGGGTAAATCACAGTACAGCAGAGAGGAGAGGAGGGTAAATCACAGTACAGGAGAGAGGAGAGGAGGGTAAATCACAGTACAGTAGAGGAGAAGAGGGTAAATCACAGTACAGCAGAGAGGAGAGGAGGGTAAATCACAGTACAGCAGAGAGGAGAGGAGGGTAAATCACAGTACAGGAGAGAGGAGAGGAGGGTAAATCACAGTACAGGAGAGAGGAGAGGAGGGTAAATCACAGTACAGGAGAGAGGAGAGGAGGGTACATCACAGTACAGCAGAGAGGAGGGTAAATCACAGTACAGCAGAGAGGAGAAGAGGGTAAATCACAGTACAGTAGAGAGGAGAGGAGGGTAAATCACAGTACAGTAGAGAGGAGAGGAGGATAAATCACAGTACAGTAGAGAGGAGGGTAAATCACAGTACAGGAGAGAGGAGAGGAGGGTAAATCACAGTACAGTAGCGAGGAGAGGAGGGTAAATCACAGTACAGCAGAGGAGAGGAGGATAAATCACAGTACAGTAGAGAGGAGAGGAGGGTAAATCACAGTACAGTAGAGAGGAGAGGAGGATAAATCACAGTACAGTAGAGAGGAGGGTAAATCACAGTACAGGAGAGAGGAGAGGAGGGTAAATCACAGTACAGTAGAGAGGAGAGGAGGATAAATCACAGTACAGCAGAGAGGAGAAGAGGGTAAATCACAGTACAGTAGAGAGGAGAGGAGGGTAAATCACAGTACAGTAGAGAGGAGAGGAGGATAAATCACAGTACAGTAGAGAGGAGGGTAAATCACAGTACAGGAGAGAGGAGAGGAGGGTAAATCACAGTACAGTAGAGAGGAGAGGAGGGTAAATCACAGTACAGCAGAGGAGAGGAGGATAAATCGCAGTACAGTAGAGAGGAGAGGAGGGTAAATCACAGTACAGTAGAGGAGAAGAGGGTAAATCACAGTACAGGAGAGAGGAGAGGAGGGTAAATCACAGTACAGCAGAGAGGAGAGGAGGGTAAATCACAGTACAGTAGAGAGGAGAGGAGGGTAAATCACAGTACAGTAGAGGAGAAGAGGGTAAATCACAGTACAGGAGAGAGGAGAGGAGGGTAAATCACAGTACAGCAGAGAGGAGAGGAGGGTAAATCACAGTACAGAAGAGGAGGGTCGTTTATTCAGTAGTCAGTATCAGGGCAGGGTAGTTTCAGCAGGAGTAAGGCTCAGTCTGCCTTGAAGCTAAAACCACTGGAGAAACTGCACTGTACATCAGTCTGCCATGAAGCTAAAACCACTGGGGAAACTGCACATCAGTCTGCCTTGAAGCTAAAACCACTGAAGCTAAAACCACTGGGGAAACTGCACTGCACATCAGTCTGCCATGAAGCTAAAACCACTGGGGAAACTGTACATCAGTCTGCCATCACTCCCATTCCCCAGGCTCTCTCATTTCCCCAGTCACCCTCATTTGTTGACTTCTGCGATCGAAAAAGCCTTGGCCTCATGCATGTCAACATCAGAAGCCTCCTCCCTAAGTTTGCCTTACTCACCGCTTTAGCACACTCTGCCAACCCGGATGTCTTAGCCGTGTCTGAATCCTGGTTTAGGAAAACCACCAAGAACCCTGAAATGTCCATCCCTAACTATAACATTTTCCAACAAGATAGAACTGCCAAAGGGGGTGGAGTTGTAATCTACTGCAGAGACAGCCTGCAGAGTTCTGTCTTACTATCCAGGTCTGTGGCCAAACAATTTGAACTTCTACTTTTAAAATCCACCTTTCCAGAAACAAGTCTCTCACCATTGCCACCCTCTGCCCCCAGCTGTGCCCTGGACACCATATGTGAATTGATTGCCCCCCATCTATCTTCAGAGCTCGTGCTGCTAGGCGACCTAAACTGGGATATGCTTAACACCCCGGGCCGTCCTATAATCTAAGCTTGATGCCCTCAATCTCACACAAATTATAAATGAACCTACCAGGTACAACCCCAAATCCGTAAACACGGGCACCCTCATTGATATCATCCTAACCAACCTGCCCTCTAAATACACCTCTGCTGTTTTTCAACCAGGATCTCAGCGATCACTGCCTCATTGCCTTCATCCGTAATGGGTCTGCGGTCAAACGACCACCCCTCATCACTGTCAAACGCTCCCTAAAACACTTCAGCGAGCAGGCCTTTCTAATCGACCTGGCCCGGGTATCCTGGAAGGATATTGACCTCATTCCGTCAGTAGAGGATGCCTGGTTATTCTTTAAAAGTGCTTTCCTCACCATCTTAAATAAGCATGCCCCATTCAAAAAATGTAGAACCGGTAACAGATATAGCCCTTGGTTCACTCCAGACCTGACTGCCCTTGACCAGCACAAAAACATCCTGTGGCGTACTGCATTAGCATCGAATAGCCCCCGCAATATGCAACTTTCAGGGAAGTTAGGAACCAATATACACAGGCAGTTAGGAAAGCAGAGGCTAGCTTTTTTTCAAACATAAATTTGCATCCTGTAGCTCTAACTCTGGGACACTGTAAAGTCCATGGAGAATAGGAGCAGCTCCTCCCAGCTGCCCCCTGCACCGAGGCTAGGAAAACACTGTCACCACCGATAAATCCACGATAATTGAGAATTTCAATAAGCATTTTTCTACGGCTGGCCATGCATTCCACCTGGCTACCCCTACCCCGGGCAACAGCCCTGCACCCCCCACAGCAACTTGCCCAAGCCTCCCCCATTTCTCCTTCACCCAAATCCAGATAGCTGATGTTCTGAAATTGCCGCAAAATCTGGACCCCTACAAATCAGCCGGGCTAGACAATCTGGACCCTCTTCCTAAAATGATCCGCCGCAATTGTTGCAACCCCTATTACTAGCCTGTTCAACCTCTCTTTCGTATCGTCTATGATTCCCATAGATTGGAAAGCTGCCACGGTCATCCCCCTCTTCAAAGGGGGGAACACTCTTGACCCAAACTGCTACAGACCTATATCTATCCTACCCTGCCTTCCTAAGGTCTTCGAAAGCCAAGTTAACAAACAGATCACCGACCATTTCGAATCCCACCGTACCTTCTCCGCTATGCAATCTGGTTTCCGAGCAGGTCATGGGTGCACCTCAGCCACACCTCAAGGTCCTAAACGACATCATAACCGCCATCGATAAGAGTCATTACTGTGCAGCCGTATTCATCGACCTGGCCAAGGCTTTTGACTGTCAATCACCACATTCTTATCGGCAGACTCAACAGCATTGGTTTCTCAAATGACTGCCTCGCCTGGTTCACCAACTACTTCTCAGATAGAGTTCAGAGTGTCAAATCGGAGGGCCTGTTGTCCGGACCTCTGGCAGTCTCTATGGGGGTGCCACAGGGTTCAATTCTCGGGACGATTCTTTTCTCTGTTTATATCAATGATGTCGCTCTTGCTGCTGGTGATTCTTTGATCCACCTCTACACAGACGACACCATTCTGAATACATCTGGCCCTTCTTTAGACACTGTGTTAAAACCCTCCAGACGAGCTTCAATGCCATACAACTCTCCTTCAGTGGCCTCCACTTGCTCTTAAACGCTAGTAAAACTAAATGCATGCTTTTCAACCGATCGCTGCCTGCACCCGCCCGCCCGTCCAGCATCACTACTCTGGACGATTCTGACTTAGAATATGTGGACAACTATAAATACCTAGATGTCTGGTTAGACTGTAAACTCTCCTTCCAGACTCACATTAAGCATCTCCAATTCAAAATTAAATCTAGAATCGTCTTCCTATATCGCAACAAAGCCTCCTTCACTCATGCTGCCAAACATACCCTCGTAAAACTGACTATCCTACCGATCCTTGACTTCGGCGATGTAATTTACAAAATAGCCTCCAGCACTCTACTCAGCAAACTGGATGTAGTCTATCACAGTGCCGTCCGTTTTGTCACCAAAACCCCATATACTACCCACCACTGCGACCTGTGTGCTCTCGTTGGCTGGCCCTTGCTTCATATTCGTCACCAAACCCACTGGCTCCAGGTCATCTATAAGTCTTTGCTAGGTAAAGTCCCCCCTTATCTCAGCTCACTGGTCACCATAGCAGCACCCACCTGTAGCACGTGCTCCAACAGGTATATTTCACTGGTCACACCCAAAGCCAATTCCTTACCTCCCTTATCTTACTTCATTTGCACACACTGTATATAGACTTTTCTATTGTGTTACTGACTGTATGTTTGTTTATGTGTAACTCTGTGTTGTTGTTTATGTTGCACTGCTTTGCTTTATCTTGAACAGGTCACAGTTGTAAATGAGAACTAGTTCTCAACTGGCCTACCTGGTTAAATAAAATAAATAGATAGATTAGATTAGTTTTGTTGCTGTCCAATACACAATATCCTCTCTCTCTCTCTCACATCTCAAGGTTGACGGCTACATTCTGTCAGTTCAGCATTAACAGATGATGATGTTTTACAAGGGCATTCTCTCAGCATTACACACACACACACACACACACACCACAACAGACACACACACACCACAGCAGACACACACACACCACAACAGAGACACACACACACACACACACACACCACAGCAGACACACACCACAGCAGACACACACACACCACAACAGACACACACACACCACAGCAGACACACACACACCACAGCAGACACACACCACAACAGACACACACATACCACAACAGACACACACCACAGCAGACACACACCACAGCAGACACACACCACAGCAGACACACACCACAGCAGACACACACCACAGCAGACACACACACACCACAACAGACACACACACACCACAACAGACACACACACACCACAACAGACACACACACACCACAACAGACACACACACACCACAACAGACACACACACACACCACAACAGACACACACCACAGCAGACACACACCACAGCAGACACACACCACAGCAGACACACACCACAGCAGACACACACCACAGCAGACACACACACACCACAACAGACACACACCACAGCAGACACACACATACCACAGCAGACACACACATACCACAGCAGACACACACATACCACAGCAGACACACACATACCACAGCAGACACACACATACCACAGCAGACACACACATACCACAGCAGACACACACCACAACAGACACACACCACAACAGACACACACCACAGCAGACACACACATACCACAGCAGACACACACATACCACAGCAGACACACACATACCACAGCAGACACACACATACCACAGCAGACACACACATACCACAGCAGACACACACATACCACAGCAGACACACACCACAACAGACACACACCACAGCAGACACACCACAACAGACACACACATACCACAGCAGACACACACATACCACAGCAGACACACACATACCACAGCAGACACACACATACCACAGCAGACACACACATACCACAGCAGACACACACATACCACAGCAGACACACACATACCACAGCAGACACACACATACCACAGCAGACACACACATACCACAGCAGACACACACATACCACAACAGACACACACCACAACAGACACACACCACAACACACACACACACACACCACAACAGACACACACACACCACAACAGACACACACACACCACAACAGACACACACCACAGCAGACACACACATACCACAACAGACACACATCACAGTAGACACACACACACACAGAATAAACACACCCACGCACATAGAATACACACACAAACAGAATACACACACACCACAGCAGACACACACACACCACAGAATACACATACACACCACAGCAGACACACACACAAACAGAATACACACACACACCACAGCAGACACACACACACCAGCAGACACACACACAAACAGAATACACACACACCACAGCAGACACACACACACACACACCACAGAATACACACACACACACACAGAATACACACACAAACAGAATACACACACACCACAGCAGACACACACACACACACACCACAGAATACACACACACACACACAGAATACACACACAAACAGAATACACACACACCACAGCAGACACACACACACCAGATTTGTTTCACCACAGGTAATGGAACACTACTAACTAATTGATGAGGACTGACGCTGGAGGCTAGTGGTGTGTGTGTGTGTGTGTGTGTGTGTGTGTGTGTGTGTGTGTGTACAAAGTACAGTGTGTTTGTGTTTCCAGTCCCTATTCAAATGGCGCCTAACTTATCAGTCTGTCACTATCACTTTATGTCCAGCAATGAGTGTGTCAATAACGTGCTGATGACTGATGACTGACTACTGATGACTGACAGTGGCACTTTCAAATACACTGTACCCAGGACACAGAATTTAAAAACAAAAATGTATAGCTATTTTATATGATTCATTTGTCAGTGTAAGTAAATTGGAATGCAACGGCAGAAATTTACAATATGTAGCGAATTTAGAACAGACCTGTTGATATGGCAGGACTGTTGGGCGGCAGGTAGCCTAGTGGTTAGAGCATTGAACAAGGCAATTAACCCCACTGTTCCTAGGCCGTCATTGTAAATAAGAATAAGTTCTTAACTGACTTGCCTAGTTAAATAAAGGTTAAATATATATATATTTTTTTTTAAATACAAATACAATGTAGCGAGTTCAGAACTTAACTTACACAATGTAGCGAGTTCAGAACTTAACTTACACAATGTAGCGAGTTCAGAACTTAACAAATACAATGTAGCGAGTTCAGAACTTAACAAATACAATGTAGCGAGTTCAGAACTTAACAAATACAATGTAGCGAGTTCAGAACTTAACAAATACAATGTAGCGAGTTCAGAACTTAACAAATACAATGTAGCGAGTTCAGAACTTAACAAATACAATGTAGCGAGTTCAGAACTTAACTTACACAATGTAGCGAGTTCAGAACTTAACTTACACAATGTAGCGAGTTCAGAACTTAACTTACACAATGTAGCGAGTTCAGAACTTAACTTACACAATGTAGCGAGTTCAGAACTTAACTTACACAATGTAGCGAGTTCAGAACTTAACTTACACAACGTAGCGAGTTCAGAACTTAACTTACACAACGTAGCGAGTTCAGAACTTAACTTACACAACGTAGCGAGTTCAGAACTTAACTTACACAACGTAGCGAGTTCAGAACTTAACTTACACAACGTAGCGAGTTCAGAACTTAACTTACACAACGTAGCGAGTTCAGAACTTAACTTACACAACGTAGCGAGTTCAGAACTTAACTTACACAACGTAGCGAGTTCAGAACTTAACTTACACAACGTAGCGAGTTCAGAACTTAACTTACACAACGTAGCGAGTTCAGAACTTAACTTACACAACGTAGCGAGTTCAGAACTTAACTTACACAACGTAGCGAGTTCAGAACTTAACTTACACAACGTAGCGAGTTCAGAACTTAACTTACACAACGTAGCGAGTTCAGAACTTAACAAATACAACGTAGCGAGTTCAGAACTTAACAAATACAACGTAGCGAGTTCAGAACTTAACAAATACAACGTAGCGAGTTCAGAACTTAACAAATACAACGTAGCGAGTTCAGAACTTAACAAATACAACGTAGCGAGTTCAGAACTTAACAAATACAACGTAGCGAGTTCAGAACTTAACAAATACAACGTAGCGAGTTCAGAACTTAACAAATACAACGTAGCGAGTTCAGAACTTAACAAATACAACGTAGCGAGTTCAGAACTTAACAAATACAACGTAGCGAGTTCAGAACTTAACAAATACAACGTAGCGAGTTCAGAACTTAACAAATACAACGTAGCGAGTTCAGAACTTAACAAATACAACGTAGCGAGTTCAGAACTTAACAAATACAACGTAGCGAGTTCAGAACTTAACAAATACAACGTAGCGAGTTCAGAACTTAACAAATACAACGTAGCGAGTTCAGAACTTAACAAATACAACGTAGCGAGTTCAGAACTTAACAAATACAACGTAGCGAGTTCAGAACTTAACAAATACAACGTAGCGAGTTCAGAACTTAACAAATACAACGTAGCGAGTTCAGAACTTAACAAATACAACGTAGCGAGTTCAGAACTTAACAAATACAACGTAGCGAGTTCAGAACTTAACAAATACAACGTAGCGAGTTCAGAACTTAACAAATACAACGTAGCGAGTTCAGAACTTAACAAATACAACGTAGCGAGTTCAGAACTTAACAAATACAACGTAGCGAGTTCAGAACTTAACAAATACAACGTAGCGAGTTCAGAACTTAACAAATACAACGTAGCGAGTTCAGAACTTAACAAATACAACGTAGCGAGTTCAGAACTTAACAAATACAACGTAGCGAGTTCAGAACTTAACAAATACAACGTAGCGAGTTCAGAACTTAACAAATACAACGTAGCGAGTTCAGAACTTAACAAATACAACGTAGCGAGTTCAGAACTTAACAAATACAACGTAGCGAGTTCAGAACTTAACAAATACAACGTAGCGAGTTCAGAACTTAACAAATACAACGTAGCGAGTTCAGAACTTAACAAATACAATGTAGCGAGTTCAGAACTTAACAAATACAATGTAGCGAGTTCAGAACTTAACAAATACAATGTAGCGAGTTCAGAACTTAACAAATACAATGTAGCGAGTTCAGAACTTAACAAATACAATGTAGCGAGTTCAGAACTTAACAAATACAATGTAGCGAGTTCAGAACTTAACAAATACAATGTAGCGAGTTCAGAACTTAACAAATACAATGTAGCGAGTTCAGAACTTAATTACACAATGTAGCGAGTTCAGAACTTAATTACACAATGTAGCGAGTTCAGAACTTAACTTACACAATGTAGCGAGTTCAGAACTTAACTTACACAATGTAGCGAGTTCAGAACTTAACTTACACAATGTAGCGAGTTCAGAACTTAACTTACACAATGTAGCGAGTTCAGAACTTAACTTACACAATGTAGCGAGTTCAGAACTTAACTTACACAATGTAGCGAGTTCAGAACTTAACTTACACAATGTAGCGAGTTCAGAACTTAACTTACACAATGTAGCGAGTTCAGAACTTAACTTACACAATGTAGCGAGTTCAGAACTTAACTTACACAATGTAGCGAGTTCAGAACTTAACTTACACAATGTAGCGAGTTCAGAACTTAACTTACACAATGTAGCGAGTTCAGAACTTAACTTACACAATGTAGCGAGTTCAGAACTTAACTTACACAATGTAGCGAGTTCAGAACTTAACTTACACAATGTAGCGAGTTCAGAACTTAACTTACACAATGTAGCGAGTTCAGAACTTAACTTACACAATGTA
Organism: Salvelinus alpinus; assembly: GCF_045679555.1. NCBI lineage: Eukaryota > Metazoa > Chordata > Actinopteri > Salmoniformes > Salmonidae > Salvelinus > Salvelinus alpinus. The sequence continues at coordinate 37,093,497 of NC_092116.1, read as the reverse complement.
GCGAGTTCAGAACTTAACTTACACAATGTAGCGAGTTCAGAACTTAACTTACACAATGTAGCGAGTTCAGAACTTAACTTACACAATGTAGCGAGTTCAGAACTTAACTTACACAATGTAGCGAGTTCAGAACTTAACTTACACAATGTAGCGAGTTCAGAACTTAACTTACACAATGTAGCGAGTTCAGAACTTAACTTACACAATGTAGCGAGTTCAGAACTTAACTTACACAATGTAGCGAGTTCAGAACTTAACTTACACAATGTAGCGAGTTCAGAACTTAACTTACACAATGTAGCGAGTTCAGAACTTAACTTACACAATGTAGCGAGTTCAGAACTTAACTTACACAATGTAGCGAGTTCAGAACTTAACTTACACAATGTAGCGAGTTCAGAACTTAACTTACACAATGTAGCGAGTTCAGAACTTAACTTACACAATGTAGCGAGTTCAGAACTTAACTTACACAATGTAGCGAGTTCAGAACTTAACTTACACAATGTAGCGAGTTCAGAACTTAACTTACACAATGTAGCGAGTTCAGAACTTAACTTACACAATGTAGCGAGTTCAGAACTTAACTTACACAATGTAGCGAGTTCAGAACTTAACTTACACAATGTAGCGAGTTCAGAACTTAACTTACACAATGTAGCGAGTTCAGAACTTAACTTACACAATGTAGCGAGTTCAGAACTTAACTTACACAATGTAGCGAGTTCAGAACTTAACTTACACAATGTAGCGAGTTCAGAACTTAACTTACACAATGTAGCGAGTTCAGAACTTAACTTACACAATGTAGCGAGTTCAGAACTTAACTTACACAATGTAGCGAGTTCAGAACTTAACTTACACAATGTAGCGAGTTCAGAACTTAACTTACACAATGTAGCGAGTTCAGAACTTAACTTACACAATGTAGCGAGTTCAGAACTTAACTTACACAATGTAGCGAGTTCAGAACTTAACTTACACAATGTAGCGAGTTCAGAACTTAACTTACACAATGTAGCGAGTTCAGAACTTAACTTACACAATGTAGCGAGTTCAGAACTTAACTTACACAATGTAGCGAGTTCAGAACTTAACTTACACAATGTAGCGAGTTCAGAACTTAACTTACACAATGTAGCGAGTTCAGAACTTAACTTACACAATGTAGCGAGTTCAGAACTTAACTTACACAATGTAGCGAGTTCAGAACTTAACTTACACAATGTAGCGAGTTCAGAACTTAACTTACACAATGTAGCGAGTTCAGAACTTAACTTACACAATGTAGCGAGTTCAGAACTTAACTTACACAATGTAGCGAGTTCAGAACTTAACTTACACAATGTAGCGAGTTCAGAACTTAACTTACACAATGTAGCGAGTTCAGAACTTAACAAATACAATGTAGCGAGTTCAGAACTTAACTTACACAATGTAGCGAGTTCAGAACTTAACAAATACAATGTAGCGAGTTCAGAACTTAACTTACACAATGTAGCGAGTTCAGAACTTAACAAATACAATGTAGCGAGTTCAGAACTTAACAAATACAATGTAGCGAGTTCAGAACTTAACTTACACAATGTAGCGAGTTCAGAACTTAACTTACACAATGTAGCGAGTTCAGAACTTAACAAATACAATGTAGCGAGTTCAGAACTTAACAAATACAATGTAGCGAGTTCAGAACTTAACTTACACAATGTAGCGAGTTCAGAACTTAACAAATACAATGTAGCGAGTTCAGAACTTAACAAATACAATGTAGCGAGTTCAGAACTTAACAAATACAATGTAGCGAGTTCAGAACTTAACAAATACAATGTAGCGAGTTCAGAACTTAACAAATACAATGTAGCGAGTTCAGAACTTAACAAATACAATGTAGCGAGTTCAGAACTTAACTTACACAATGTAGCGAGTTCAGAACTTAACTTACACAATGTAGCGAGTTCAGAACTTAACTTACACAATGTAGCGAGTTCAGAACTTAACTTACACAATGTAGCGAGTTCAGAACTTAACTTACACAATGTAGCGAGTTCAGAACTTAACTTACACAATGTAGCGAGTTCAGAACTTAACTTACACAATGTAGCGAGTTCAGAACTTAACAAATACAATGTAGCGAGTTCAGAACTTAACAAATACAATGTAGCGAGTTCAGAACTTAACAAATACAATGTAGCGAGTTCAGAACTTAACAAATACAATGTAGCGAGTTCAGAACTTAACAAATACAATGTAGCGAGTTCAGAACTTAACAAATACAATGTAGCGAGTTCAGAACTTAACTTACACAATGTAGCGAGTTCAGAACTTAACTTACACAATGTAGCGAGTTCAGAACTTAACTTACACAATGTAGCGAGTTCAGAACTTAACTTACACAATGTAGCGAGTTCAGAACTTAACTTACACAATGTAGCGAGTTCAGAACTTAACTTACACAATGTAGCGAGTTCAGAACTTAACTTACACAATGTAGCGAGTTCAGAACTTAACTTACACAATGTAGCGAGTTCAGAACTTAACTTACACAATGTAGCGAGTTCAGAACTTAACTTACACAATGTAGCGAGTTCAGAACTTAACTTACACAATGTAGCGAGTTCAGAACTTAACTTACACAATGTAGCGAGTTCAGAACTTAACTTACACAATGTAGCGAGTTCAGAACTTAACTTACACAATGTAGCGAGTTCAGAACTTAACTTACACAATGTAGCGAGTTCAGAACTTAACTTACACAATGTAGCGAGTTCAGAACTTAACTTACACAATGTAGCGAGTTCAGAACTTAACTTACACAATGTAGCGAGTTCAGAACTTAACAAATACAATGTAGCGAGTTCAGAACTTAACTTACACAATGTAGCGAGTTCAGAACTTAACTTACACAATGTAGCGAGTTCAGAACTTAACTTACACAATGTAGCGAGTTCAGAACTTAACAAATACAATGTAGCGAGTTCAGAACTTAACTTACACAATGTAGCGAGTTCAGAACTTAACTTACACAATGTAGCGAGTTCAGAACTTAACTTACACAATGTAGCGAGTTCAGAACTTAACTTACACAATGTAGCGAGTTCAGAACTTAACAAATACAATGTAGCGAGTTCAGAACTTAACTTACACAATGTAGCGAGTTCAGAACTTAACTTACACAATGTAGCGAGTTCAGAACTTAACTTACACAATGTAGCGAGTTCAGAACTTAACTTACACAATGTAGCGAGTTCAGAACTTAACTTACACAATGTAGCGAGTTCAGAACTTAACTTACACAATGTAGCGAGTTCAGAACTTAACAAATACAATGTAGCGAGTTCAGAACTTAACTTACACAATGTAGCGAGTTCAGAACTTAACTTACACAATGTAGCGAGTTCAGAACTTAACTTACACAATGTAGCGAGTTCAGAACTTAACAAATACAACGTAGCGAGTTCAGAACTTAACAAATACAACGTAGCGAGTTCAGAACTTAACAAATACAACGTAGCGAGTTCAGAACTTAACAAATACAACGTAGCGAGTTCAGAACTTAACAAATACAACGTAGCGAGTTCAGAACTTAACAAATACAACGTAGCGAGTTCAGAACTTAACAAATACAACGTAGCGAGTTCAGAACTTAACAAATACAACGTAGCGAGTTCAGAACTTAACAAATACAACGTAGCGAGTTCAGAACTTAACAAATACAACGTAGCGAGTTCAGAACTTAACAAATACAACGTAGCGAGTTCAGAACTTAACAAATACAACGTAGCGAGTTCAGAACTTAACAAATACAACGTAGCGAGTTCAGAACTTAACAAATACAATGTAGCGAGTTCAGAACTTAACAAATACAATGTAGCGAGTTCAGAACTTAACAAATACAATGTAGCGAGTTCAGAACTTAACAAATACAATGTAGCGAGTTCAGAACTTAACAAATACAATGTAGCGAGTTCAGAACTTAACAAATACAATGTAGCGAGTTCAGAACTTAACAAATACAATGTAGCGAGTTCAGAACTTAACAAATACAATGTAGCGAGTTCAGAACTTAACAAATACAATGTAGCGAGTTCAGAACTTAACAAATACAATGTAGCGAGTTCAGAACTTAATTACACAATGTAGCGAGTTCAGAACTTAACAAATACAATGTAGCGAGTTCAGAACTTAACTTACACAATGTAGCGAGTTCAGAACTTAACTTACACAATGTAGCGAGTTCAGAACTTAACTTACACAATGTAGCGAGTTCAGAACTTAACTTACACAATGTAGCGAGTTCAGAACTTAACTTACACAATGTAGCGAGTTCAGAACTTAACTTACACAATGTAGCGAGTTCAGAACTTAACTTACACAATGTAGCGAGTTCAGAACTTAACTTACACAATGTAGCGAGTTCAGAACTTAACTTACACAATGTAGCGAGTTCAGAACTTAACTTACACAATGTAGCGAGTTCAGAACTTAACTTACACAATGTAGCGAGTTCAGAACTTAACTTACACAATGTAGCGAGTTCAGAACTTAACTTACACAATGTAGCGAGTTCAGAACTTAACTTACACAATGTAGCGAGTTCAGAACTTAACTTACACAATGTAGCGAGTTCAGAACTTAACTTACACAATGTAGCGAGTTCAGAACTTAACTTACACAATGTAGCGAGTTCAGAACTTAACTTACACAATGTAGCGAGTTCAGAACTTAACTTACACAATGTAGCGAGTTCAGAACTTAACTTACACAATGTAGCGAGTTCAGAACTTAACTTACACAATGTAGCGAGTTCAGAACTTAACTTACACAATGTAGCGAGTTCAGAACTTAACTTACACAATGTAGCGAGTTCAGAACTTAACTTACACAATGTAGCGAGTTCAGAACTTAACTTACACAATGTAGCGAGTTCAGAACTTAACTTACACAATGTAGCGAGTTCAGAACTTAACTTACACAATGTAGCGAGTTCAGAACTTAACTTACACAATGTAGCGAGTTCAGAACTTAACTTACACAATGTAGCGAGTTCAGAACTTAACTTACACAATGTAGCGAGTTCAGAACTTAACTTACACAATGTAGCGAGTTCAGAACTTAACTTACACAATGTAGCGAGTTCAGAACTTAACTTACACAATGTAGCGAGTTCAGAACTTAACTTACACAATGTAGCGAGTTCAGAACTTAACTTACACAATGTAGCGAGTTCAGAACTTAACTTACACAATGTAGCGAGTTCAGAACTTAACTTACACAATGTAGCGAGTTCAGAACTTAACTTACACAATGTAGCGAGTTCAGAACTTAACTTACACAATGTAGCGAGTTCAGAACTTAACTTACACAATGTAGCGAGTTCAGAACTTAACTTACACAATGTAGCGAGTTCAGAACTTAACTTACACAATGTAGCGAGTTCAGAACTTAACTTACACAATGTAGCGAGTTCAGAACTTAACTTACACAATGTAGCGAGTTCAGAACTTAACTTACACAATGTAGCGAGTTCAGAACTTAACTTACACAATGTAGCGAGTTCAGAACTTAACTTACACAATGTAGCGAGTTCAGAACTTAACTTACACAATGTAGCGAGTTCAGAACTTAACTTACACAATGTAGCGAGTTCAGAACTTAACTTACACAATGTAGCGAGTTCAGAACTTAACTTACACAATGTAGCGAGTTCAGAACTTAACTTACACAATGTAGCGAGTTCAGAACTTAACTTACACAATGTAGCGAGTTCAGAACTTAACTTACACAATGTAGCGAGTTCAGAACTTAACTTACACAATGTAGCGAGTTCAGAACTTAACAAATACAATGTAGCGAGTTCAGAACTTAACTTACACAATGTAGCGAGTTCAGAACTTAACAAATACAATGTAGCGAGTTCAGAACTTAACTTACACAATGTAGCGAGTTCAGAACTTAACAAATACAATGTAGCGAGTTCAGAACTTAACAAATACAATGTAGCGAGTTCAGAACTTAACTTACACAATGTAGCGAGTTCAGAACTTAACTTACACAATGTAGCGAGTTCAGAACTTAACAAATACAATGTAGCGAGTTCAGAACTTAACAAATACAATGTAGCGAGTTCAGAACTTAACTTACACAATGTAGCGAGTTCAGAACTTAACAAATACAATGTAGCGAGTTCAGAACTTAACAAATACAATGTAGCGAGTTCAGAACTTAACAAATACAATGTAGCGAGTTCAGAACTTAACAAATACAATGTAGCGAGTTCAGAACTTAACAAATACAATGTAGCGAGTTCAGAACTTAACTTACACAATGTAGCGAGTTCAGAACTTAACTTACACAATGTAGCGAGTTCAGAACTTAACTTACACAATGTAGCGAGTTCAGAACTTAACTTACACAATGTAGCGAGTTCAGAACTTAACTTACACAATGTAGCGAGTTCAGAACTTAACTTACACAATGTAGCGAGTTCAGAACTTAACTTACACAATGTAGCGAGTTCAGAACTTAACTTACACAATGTAGCGAGTTCAGAACTTAACTTACACAATGTAGCGAGTTCAGAACTTAACAAATACAATGTAGCGAGTTCAGAACTTAACAAATACAATGTAGCGAGTTCAGAACTTAACAAATACAATGTAGCGAGTTCAGAACTTAACAAATACAATGTAGCGAGTTCAGAACTTAACTTACACAATGTAGCGAGTTCAGAACTTAACTTACACAATGTAGCGAGTTCAGAACTTAACTTACACAATGTAGCGAGTTCAGAACTTAACTTACACAATGTAGCGAGTTCAGAACTTAACTTACACAATGTAGCGAGTTCAGAACTTAACTTACACAATGTAGCGAGTTCAGAACTTAACTTACACAATGTAGCGAGTTCAGAACTTAACTTACACAATGTAGCGAGTTCAGAACTTAACTTACACAATGTAGCGAGTTCAGAACTTAACTTACACAATGTAGCGAGTTCAGAACTTAACTTACACAATGTAGCGAGTTCAGAACTTAACTTACACAATGTAGCGAGTTCAGAACTTAACTTACACAATGTAGCGAGTTCAGAACTTAACTTACACAATGTAGCGAGTTCAGAACTTAACTTACACAATGTAGCGAGTTCAGAACTTAACTTACACAATGTAGCGAGTTCAGAACTTAACTTACACAATGTAGCGAGTTCAGAACTTAACTTACACAATGTAGCGAGTTCAGAACTTAACTTACACAATGTAGCGAGTTCAGAACTTAACAAATACAATGTAGCGAGTTCAGAACTTAACTTACACAATGTAGCGAGTTCAGAACTTAACTTACACAATGTAGCGAGTTCAGAACTTAACTTACACAATGTAGCGAGTTCAGAACTTAACAAATACAATGTAGCGAGTTCAGAACTTAACTTACACAATGTAGCGAGTTCAGAACTTAACTTACACAATGTAGCGAGTTCAGAACTTAACTTACACAATGTAGCGAGTTCAGAACTTAACAAATACAATGTAGCGAGTTCAGAACTTAACTTACACAATGTAGCGAGTTCAGAACTTAACTTACACAATGTAGCGAGTTCAGAACTTAACAAATACAATGTAGCGAGTTCAGAACTTAACAAATACAATGTAGCGAGTTCAGAACTTAACAAATACAATGTAGCGAGTTCAGAACTTAACAAATACAATGTAGCGAGTTCAGAACTTAACTTACACAATGTAGCGAGTTCAGAACTTAACTTACACAATGTAGCGAGTTCAGAACTTAACTTACACAATGTAGCGAGTTCAGAACTTAACTTACACAATGTAGCGAGTTCAGAACTTAACAAATACAATGTAGCGAGTTCAGAACTTAACTTACACAATGTAGCGAGTTCAGAACTTAACTTACACAATGTAGCGAGTTCAGAACTTAACTTACACAATGTAGCGAGTTCAGAACTTAACAAATACAATGTAGCGAGTTCAGAACTTAACTTACACAATGTAGCGAGTTCAGAACTTAACTTACACAATGTAGCGAGTTCAGAACTTAACTTACACAATGTAGCGAGTTCAGAACTTAACAAATACAATGTAGCGAGTTCAGAACTTAACTTACACAATGTAGCGAGTTCAGAACTTAACTTACACAATGTAGCGAGTTCAGAACTTAACTTACACAATGTAGCGAGTTCAGAACTTAACTTACACAATGTAGCGAGTTCAGAACTTAACAAATACAATGTAGCGAGTTCAGAACTTAACTTACACAATGTAGCGAGTTCAGAACTTAACTTACACAATGTAGCGAGTTCAGAACTTAACTTACACAATGTAGCGAGTTCAGAACTTAACAAATACAATGTAGCGAGTTCAGAACTTAACTTACACAATGTAGCGAGTTCAGAACTTAACTTACACAATGTAGCGAGTTCAGAACTTAACTTACACAATGTAGCGAGTTCAGAACTTAACTTACACAATGTAGCGAGTTCAGAACTTAACAAATACAATGTAGCGAGTTCAGAACTTAACTTACACAATGTAGCGAGTTCAGAACTTAACTTACAATGTAGCGAGTTCAGAACTTAACTTACACAATGTAGCGAGTTCAGAACTTAACAAATACAATGTAGCGAGTTCAGAACTTAACAAATACAATGTAGCGAGTTCAGAACTTAACTTACACAATGTAGCGAGTTCAGAACTTAACTTACACAATGTAGCGAGTTCAGAACTTAACTTACACAATGTAGCGAGTTCAGAACTTAACTTACACAATGTAGCGAGTTCAGAACTTAACTTACAATGTAGCGAGTTCAGAACTTAACTTACACAATGTAGCGAGTTCAGAACTTAACAAATACAATGTAGCGAGTTCAGAACTTAACAAATACAATGTAGCGAGTTCAGAACTTAACTTACACAATGTAGCGAGTTCAGAACTTAACTTACACAATGTAGCGAGTTCAGAACTTAACAAATACAATGTAGCGAGTTCAGAACTTAACTTACACAATGTAGCGAGTTCAGAACTTAACTTACAATGTAGCGAGTTCAGAACTTAACTTACACAATGTAGCGAGTTCAGAACTTAACAAATACAATGTAGCGAGTTCAGAACTTAACTTACACAATGTAGCGAGTTCAGAACTTAACTTACACAATGTAGCGAGTTCAGAACTTAACTTACAATGTAGCGAGTTCAGAACTTAACTTACACAATGTAGCGAGTTCAGAACTTAACAAATACAATGTAGCGAGTTCAGAACTTAACTTACACAATGTAGCGAGTTCAGAACTTAACAAATACAATGTAGCGAGTTCAGAACTTAACAAATACAATGTAGCGAGTTCAGAACTTAACTTACACAATGTAGCGAGTTCAGAACTTAACTTACACAATGTAGCGAGTTCAGAACTTAACTTACACAATGTAGCGAGTTCAGAACTTAACTTACACAATGTAGCGAGTTCAGAACTTAACTTACACAATGTAGCGAGTTCAGAACTTAACTTACACAATGTAGCGAGTTCAGAACTTAACAAATACAATGTAGCGAGTTCAGAACTTAACAAATACAATGTAGCGAGTTCAGAACTTAACTTACACAATGTAGCGAGTTCAGAACTTAACTTACACAATGTAGCGAGTTCAGAACTTAACTTACACAATGTAGCGAGTTCAGAACTTAACTTACACAATGTAGCGAGTTCAGAACTTAACTTACACAATGTAGCGAGTTCAGAACTTAACTTACACAATGTAGCGAGTTCAGAACTTAACTTACACAATGTAGCGAGTTCAGAACTTAACTTACACAATGTAGCGAGTTCAGAACTTAACTTACACAATGTAGCGAGTTCAGAACTTAACTTACACAATGTAGCGAGTTCAGAACTTAACTTACACAATGTAGCGAGTTCAGAACTTAACTTACACAATGTAGCGAGTTCAGAACTTAACTTACACAATGTAGCGAGTTCAGAACTTAACTTACACAATGTAGCGAGTTCAGAACTTAACTTACACAATGTAGCGAGTTCAGAACTTAACTTACACAATGTAGCGAGTTCAGAACTTAACTTACACAATGTAGCGAGTTCAGAACTTAACTTACACAATGTAGCGAGTTCAGAACTTAACAAATACAATGTAGCGAGTTCAGAACTTAACTTACACAATGTAGCGAGTTCAGAACTTAACTTACACAATGTAGCGAGTTCAGAACTTAACAAATACAATGTAGCGAGTTCAGAACTTAACAAATACAATGTAGCGAGTTCAGAACTTAACTTACACAATGTAGCGAGTTCAGAACTTAACTTACACAATGTAGCGAGTTCAGAACTTAACTTACACAATGTAGCGAGTTCAGAACTTAACAAATACAATGTAGCGAGTTCAGAACTTAACAAATACAATGTAGCGAGTTCAGAACTTAACTTACACAATGTAGCGAGTTCAGAACTTAACAAATACAATGTAGCGAGTTCAGAACTTAACTTACACAATGTAGCGAGTTCAGAACTTAACAAATACAATGTAGCGAGTTCAGAACTTAACAAATACAATGTAGCGAGTTCAGAACTTAACAAATACAATGTAGCGAGTTCAGAACTTAACAAATACAATGTAGCGAGTTCAGAACTTAACTTACACAATGTAGCGAGTTCAGAACTTAACTTACACAATGTAGCGAGTTCAGAACTTAACTTACACAATGTAGCGAGTTCAGAACTTAACTTACACAATGTAGCGAGTTCAGAACTTAACTTACACAATGTAGCGAGTTCAGAACTTAACTTACACAATGTAGCGAGTTCAGAACTTAACAAATACAATGTAGCGAGTTCAGAACTTAACAAATACAATGTAGCGAGTTCAGAACTTAACTTACACAATGTAGCGAGTTCAGAACTTAACAAATACAATGTAGCGAGTTCAGAACTTAACAAATACAATGTAGCGAGTTCAGAACTTAACAAATACAATGTAGCGAGTTCAGAACTTAACAAATACAATGTAGCGAGTTCAGAACTTAACAAATACAATGTAGCGAGTTCAGAACTTAACTTACACAATGTAGCGAGTTCAGAACTTAACTTACACAATGTAGCGAGTTCAGAACTTAACTTACACAATGTAGCGAGTTCAGAACTTAACTTACACAATGTAGCGAGTTCAGAACTTAACTTACACAATGTAGCGAGTTCAGAACTTAACTTACACAATGTAGCGAGTTCAGAACTTAACTTACACAATGTAGCGAGTTCAGAACTTAACTTACACAATGTAGCGAGTTCAGAACTTAACTTACACAATGTAGCGAGTTCAGAACTTAACAAATACAATGTAGCGAGTTCAGAACTTAACAAATACAATGTAGCGAGTTCAGAACTTAACAAATACAATGTAGCGAGTTCAGAACTTAACAAATACAATGTAGCGAGTTCAGAACTTAACTTACACAATGTAGCGAGTTCAGAACTTAACTTACACAATGTAGCGAGTTCAGAACTTAACTTACACAATGTAGCGAGTTCAGAACTTAACTTACACAATGTAGCGAGTTCAGAACTTAACTTACACAATGTAGCGAGTTCAGAACTTAACTTACACAATGTAGCGAGTTCAGAACTTAACTTACACAATGTAGCGAGTTCAGAACTTAACTTACACAATGTAGCGAGTTCAGAACTTAACTTACACAATGTAGCGAGTTCAGAACTTAACTTACACAATGTAGCGAGTTCAGAACTTAACTTACACAATGTAGCGAGTTCAGAACTTAACTTACACAATGTAGCGAGTTCAGAACTTAACTTACACAATGTAGCGAGTTCAGAACTTAACTTACACAATGTAGCGAGTTCAGAACTTAACTTACACAATGTAGCGAGTTCAGAACTTAACTTACACAATGTAGCGAGTTCAGAACTTAACTTACACAATGTAGCGAGTTCAGAACTTAACTTACACAATGTAGCGAGTTCAGAACTTAACAAATACAATGTAGCGAGTTCAGAACTTAACTTACACAATGTAGCGAGTTCAGAACTTAACTTACACAATGTAGCGAGTTCAGAACTTAACTTACACAATGTAGCGAGTTCAGAACTTAACAAATACAATGTAGCGAGTTCAGAACTTAACTTACACAATGTAGCGAGTTCAGAACTTAACTTACACAATGTAGCGAGTTCAGAACTTAACTTACACAATGTAGCGAGTTCAGAACTTAACTTACACAATGTAGCGAGTTCAGAACTTAACAAATACAATGTAGCGAGTTCAGAACTTAACTTACACAATGTAGCGAGTTCAGAACTTAACTTACACAATGTAGCGAGTTCAGAACTTAACAAATACAATGTAGCGAGTTCAGAACTTAACAAATACAATGTAGCGAGTTCAGAACTTAACAAATACAATGTAGCGAGTTCAGAACTTAACTTACACAATGTAGCGAGTTCAGAACTTAACTTACACAATGTAGCGAGTTCAGAACTTAACTTACACAATGTAGCGAGTTCAGAACTTAACTTACACAATGTAGCGAGTTCAGAACTTAACAAATACAATGTAGCGAGTTCAGAACTTAACTTACACAATGTAGCGAGTTCAGAACTTAACTTACACAATGTAGCGAGTTCAGAACTTAACTTACACAATGTAGCGAGTTCAGAACTTAACAAATACAATGTAGCGAGTTCAGAACTTAACTTACACAATGTAGCGAGTTCAGAACTTAACTTACACAATGTAGCGAGTTCAGAACTTAACTTACACAATGTAGCGAGTTCAGAACTTAACAAATACAATGTAGCGAGTTCAGAACTTAACTTACACAATGTAGCGAGTTCAGAACTTAACTTACACAATGTAGCGAGTTCAGAACTTAACTTACACAATGTAGCGAGTTCAGAACTTAACTTACACAATGTAGCGAGTTCAGAACTTAACAAATACAATGTAGCGAGTTCAGAACTTAACTTACACAATGTAGCGAGTTCAGAACTTAACTTACACAATGTAGCGAGTTCAGAACTTAACTTACACAATGTAGCGAGTTCAGAACTTAACAAATACAATGTAGCGAGTTCAGAACTTAACTTACACAATGTAGCGAGTTCAGAACTTAACTTACACAATGTAGCGAGTTCAGAACTTAACTTACACAATGTAGCGAGTTCAGAACTTAACTTACACAATGTAGCGAGTTCAGAACTTAACAAATACAATGTAGCGAGTTCAGAACTTAACTTACACAATGTAGCGAGTTCAGAACTTAACTTACAATGTAGCGAGTTCAGAACTTAACTTACACAATGTAGCGAGTTCAGAACTTAACAAATACAATGTAGCGAGTTCAGAACTTAACAAATACAATGTAGCGAGTTCAGAACTTAACTTACACAATGTAGCGAGTTCAGAACTTAACTTACACAATGTAGCGAGTTCAGAACTTAACTTACACAATGTAGCGAGTTCAGAACTTAACTTACACAATGTAGCGAGTTCAGAACTTAACTTACAATGTAGCGAGTTCAGAACTTAACTTACACAATGTAGCGAGTTCAGAACTTAACAAATACAATGTAGCGAGTTCAGAACTTAACAAATACAATGTAGCGAGTTCAGAACTTAACTTACACAATGTAGCGAGTTCAGAACTTAACTTACACAATGTAGCGAGTTCAGAACTTAACAAATACAATGTAGCGAGTTCAGAACTTAACTTACACAATGTAGCGAGTTCAGAACTTAACTTACAATGTAGCGAGTTCAGAACTTAACTTACACAATGTAGCGAGTTCAGAACTTAACAAATACAATGTAGCGAGTTCAGAACTTAACTTACACAATGTAGCGAGTTCAGAACTTAACTTACACAATGTAGCGAGTTCAGAACTTAACTTACAATGTAGCGAGTTCAGAACTTAACTTACACAATGTAGCGAGTTCAGAACTTAACAAATACAATGTAGCGAGTTCAGAACTTAACTTACACAATGTAGCGAGTTCAGAACTTAACAAATACAATGTAGCGAGTTCAGAACTTAACAAATACAATGTAGCGAGTTCAGAACTTAACTTACACAATGTAGCGAGTTCAGAACTTAACTTACACAATGTAGCGAGTTCAGAACTTAACTTACACAATGTAGCGAGTTCAGAACTTAACTTACACAATGTAGCGAGTTCAGAACTTAACTTACACAATGTAGCGAGTTCAGAACTTAACTTACACAATGTAGCGAGTTCAGAACTTAACTTACACAATGTAGCGAGTTCAGAACTTAACTTACACAATGTAGCGAGTTCAGAACTTAACTTACACAATGTAGCGAGTTCAGAACTTAACTTACACAATGTAGCGAGTTCAGAACTTAACAAATACAATGTAGCGAGTTCAGAACTTAACTTACACAATGTAGCGAGTTCAGAACTTAACTTACACAATGTAGCGAGTTCAGAACTTAACTTACACAATGTAGCGAGTTCAGAACTTAACTTACACAATGTAGCGAGTTCAGAACTTAACTTACACAATGTAGCGAGTTCAGAACTTAACTTACACAATGTAGCGAGTTCAGAACTTAACTTACACAATGTAGCGAGTTCAGAACTTAACTTACACAATGTAGCGAGTTCAGAACTTAACTTACACAATGTAGCGAGTTCAGAACTTAACTTACACAATGTAGCGAGTTCAGAACTTAACTTACACAATGTAGCGAGTTCAGAACTTAACTTACACAATGTAGCGAGTTCAGAACTTAACTTACACAATGTAGCGAGTTCAGAACTTAACTTACACAATGTAGCGAGTTCAGAACTTAACAAATACAATGTAGCGAGTTCAGAACTTAACAAATACAATGTAGCGAGTTCAGAACTTAACTTACACAATGTAGCGAGTTCAGAACTTAACAAATACAATGTAGCGAGTTCAGAACTTAACTTACACAATGTAGCGAGTTCAGAACTTAACTTACACAATGTAGCGAGTTCAGAACTTAACTTACACAATGTAGCGAGTTCAGAACTTAACAAATACAATGTAGCGAGTTCAGAACTTAACTTACACAATGTAGCGAGTTCAGAACTTAACTTACACAATGTAGCGAGTTCAGAACTTAACTTACACAATGTAGCGAGTTCAGAACTTAACAAATACAATGTAGCGAGTTCAGAACTTAACTTACACAATGTAGCGAGTTCAGAACTTAACTTACACAATGTAGCGAGTTCAGAACTTAACTTACACAATGTAGCGAGTTCAGAACTTAACTTACACAATGTAGCGAGTTCAGAACTTAACTTACACAATGTAGCGAGTTCAGAACTTAACTTACACAATGTAGCGAGTTCAGAACTTAACAAATACAATGTAGCGAGTTCAGAACTTAACTTACACAATGTAGCGAGTTCAGAACTTAACTTACACAATGTAGCGAGTTCAGAACTTAACTTACACAATGTAGCGAGTTCAGAACTTAACTTACACAATGTAGCGAGTTCAGAACTTAACTTACACAATGTAGCGAGTTCAGAACTTAACTTACACAATGTAGCGAGTTCAGAACTTAACTTACACAATGTAGCGAGTTCAGAACTTAACTTACACAATGTAGCGAGTTCAGAACTTAACAAATACAATGTAGCGAGTTCAGAACTTAACAAATACAATGTAGCGAGTTCAGAACTTAACAAATACAATGTAGCGAGTTCAGAACTTAACTTACACAATGTAGCGAGTTCAGAACTTAACAAATACAATGTAGCGAGTTCAGAACTTAACAAATACAATGTAGCGAGTTCAGAACTTAACAAATACAATGTAGCGAGTTCAGAACTTAACAAATACAATGTAGCGAGTTCAGAACTTAACAAATACAATGTAGCGAGTTCAGAACTTAACTTACACAATGTAGCGAGTTCAGAACTTAACTTACACAATGTAGCGAGTTCAGAACTTAACTTACACAATGTAGCGAGTTCAGAACTTAACTTACACAATGTAGCGAGTTCAGAACTTAACTTACACAATGTAGCGAGTTCAGAACTTAACTTACACAATGTAGCGAGTTCAGAACTTAACTTACACAATGTAGCGAGTTCAGAACTTAACTTACACAATGTAGCGAGTTCAGAACTTAACTTACACAATGTAGCGAGTTCAGAACTTAACAAATACAATGTAGCGAGTTCAGAACTTAACAAATACAATGTAGCGAGTTCAGAACTTAACAAATACAATGTAGCGAGTTCAGAACTTAACAAATACAATGTAGCGAGTTCAGAACTTAACTTACACAATGTAGCGAGTTCAGAACTTAACTTACACAATGTAGCGAGTTCAGAACTTAACTTACACAATGTAGCGAGTTCAGAACTTAACTTACACAATGTAGCGAGTTCAGAACTTAACTTACACAATGTAGCGAGTTCAGAACTTAACTTACACAATGTAGCGAGTTCAGAACTTAACTTACACAATGTAGCGAGTTCAGAACTTAACTTACACAATGTAGCGAGTTCAGAACTTAACTTACACAATGTAGCGAGTTCAGAACTTAACTTACACAATGTAGCGAGTTCAGAACTTAACTTACACAATGTAGCGAGTTCAGAACTTAACTTACACAATGTAGCGAGTTCAGAACTTAACTTACACAATGTAGCGAGTTCAGAACTTAACTTACACAATGTAGCGAGTTCAGAACTTAACTTACACAATGTAGCGAGTTCAGAACTTAACTTACACAATGTAGCGAGTTCAGAACTTAACTTACACAATGTAGCGAGTTCAGAACTTAACTTACACAATGTAGCGAGTTCAGAACTTAACTTACACAATGTAGCGAGTTCAGAACTTAACTTACACAATGTAGCGAGTTCAGAACTTAACAAATACAATGTAGCGAGTTCAGAACTTAACTTACACAATGTAGCGAGTTCAGAACTTAACTTACACAATGTAGCGAGTTCAGAACTTAACTTACACAATGTAGCGAGTTCAGAACTTAACAAATACAATGTAGCGAGTTCAGAACTTAACTTACACAATGTAGCGAGTTCAGAACTTAACTTACACAATGTAGCGAGTTCAGAACTTAACTTACACAATGTAGCGAGTTCAGAACTTAACTTACACAATGTAGCGAGTTCAGAACTTAACAAATACAATGTAGCGAGTTCAGAACTTAACTTACACAATGTAGCGAGTTCAGAACTTAACTTACACAATGTAGCGAGTTCAGAACTTAACAAATACAATGTAGCGAGTTCAGAACTTAACAAATACAATGTAGCGAGTTCAGAACTTAACAAATACAATGTAGCGAGTTCAGAACTTAACTTACACAATGTAGCGAGTTCAGAACTTAACTTACACAATGTAGCGAGTTCAGAACTTAACTTACACAATGTAGCGAGTTCAGAACTTAACTTACACAATGTAGCGAGTTCAGAACTTAACAAATACAATGTAGCGAGTTCAGAACTTAACTTACACAATGTAGCGAGTTCAGAACTTAACTTACACAATGTAGCGAGTTCAGAACTTAACTTACACAATGTAGCGAGTTCAGAACTTAACAAATACAATGTAGCGAGTTCAGAACTTAACTTACACAATGTAGCGAGTTCAGAACTTAACTTACACAATGTAGCGAGTTCAGAACTTAACTTACACAATGTAGCGAGTTCAGAACTTAACTTACACAATGTAGCGAGTTCAGAACTTAACAAATACAATGTAGCGAGTTCAGAACTTAACTTACACAATGTAGCGAGTTCAGAACTTAACTTACAATGTAGCGAGTTCAGAACTTAACTTACACAATGTAGCGAGTTCAGAACTTAACAAATACAATGTAGCGAGTTCAGAACTTAACAAATACAATGTAGCGAGTTCAGAACTTAACTTACACAATGTAGCGAGTTCAGAACTTAACTTACACAATGTAGCGAGTTCAGAACTTAACTTACACAATGTAGCGAGTTCAGAACTTAACTTACACAATGTAGCGAGTTCAGAACTTAACTTACAATGTAGCGAGTTCAGAACTTAACTTACACAATGTAGCGAGTTCAGAACTTAACAAATACAATGTAGCGAGTTCAGAACTTAACAAATACAATGTAGCGAGTTCAGAACTTAACTTACACAATGTAGCGAGTTCAGAACTTAACTTACACAATGTAGCGAGTTCAGAACTTAACAAATACAATGTAGCGAGTTCAGAACTTAACTTACACAATGTAGCGAGTTCAGAACTTAACTTACAATGTAGCGAGTTCAGAACTTAACTTACACAATGTAGCGAGTTCAGAACTTAACAAATACAATGTAGCGAGTTCAGAACTTAACTTACACAATGTAGCGAGTTCAGAACTTAACTTACACAATGTAGCGAGTTCAGAACTTAACTTACAATGTAGCGAGTTCAGAACTTAACTTACACAATGTAGCGAGTTCAGAACTTAACAAATACAATGTAGCGAGTTCAGAACTTAACTTACACAATGTAGCGAGTTCAGAACTTAACAAATACAATGTAGCGAGTTCAGAACTTAACAAATACAATGTAGCGAGTTCAGAACTTAACTTACACAATGTAGCGAGTTCAGAACTTAACTTACACAATGTAGCGAGTTCAGAACTTAACTTACACAATGTAGCGAGTTCAGAACTTAACTTACACAATGTAGCGAGTTCAGAACTTAACTTACACAATGTAGCGAGTTCAGAACTTAACTTACACAATGTAGCGAGTTCAGAACTTAACTTACACAATGTAGCGAGTTCAGAACTTAACTTACACAATGTAGCGAGTTCAGAACTTAACTTACACAATGTAGCGAGTTCAGAACTTAACTTACACAATGTAGCGAGTTCAGAACTTAACTTACACAATGTAGCGAGTTCAGAACTTAACAAATACAATGTAGCGAGTTCAGAACTTAACTTACACAATGTAGCGAGTTCAGAACTTAACTTACACAATGTAGCGAGTTCAGAACTTAACTTACACAATGTAGCGAGTTCAGAACTTAACTTACACAATGTAGCGAGTTCAGAACTTAACTTACACAATGTAGCGAGTTCAGAACTTAACTTACACAATGTAGCGAGTTCAGAACTTAACTTACACAATGTAGCGAGTTCAGAACTTAACTTACACAATGTAGCGAGTTCAGAACTTAACTTACACAATGTAGCGAGTTCAGAACTTAACTTACACAATGTAGCGAGTTCAGAACTTAACTTACACAATGTAGCGAGTTCAGAACTTAACTTACACAATGTAGCGAGTTCAGAACTTAACTTACACAATGTAGCGAGTTCAGAACTTAACTTACACAATGTAGCGAGTTCAGAACTTAACTTACACAATGTAGCGAGTTCAGAACTTAACAAATACAATGTAGCGAGTTCAGAACTTAACTTACACAATGTAGCGAGTTCAGAACTTAACTTACACAATGTAGCGAGTTCAGAACTTAACAAATACAATGTAGCGAGTTCAGAACTTAACAAATACAATGTAGCGAGTTCAGAACTTAACTTACACAATGTAGCGAGTTCAGAACTTAACTTACACAATGTAGCGAGTTCAGAACTTAACTTACACAATGTAGCGAGTTCAGAACTTAACAAATACAATGTAGCGAGTTCAGAACTTAACAAATACAATGTAGCGAGTTCAGAACTTAACTTACACAATGTAGCGAGTTCAGAACTTAACTTACACAATGTAGCGAGTTCAGAACTTAACTTACACAATGTAGCGAGTTCAGAACTTAACTTACACAATGTAGCGAGTTCAGAACTTAACTTACACAATGTAGCGAGTTCAGAACTTAACTTACACAATGTAGCGAGTTCAGAACTTAACTTACACAATGTAGCGAGTTCAGAACTTAACTTACACAATGTAGCGAGTTCAGAACTTAACAAATACAATGTAGCGAGTTCAGAACTTAACAAATACAATGTAGCGAGTTCAGAACTTAACTTACACAATGTAGCGAGTTCAGAACTTAACTTACACAATGTAGCGAGTTCAGAACTTAACTTACACAATGTAGCGAGTTCAGAACTTAACAAATACAATGTAGCGAGTTCAGAACTTAACTTACACAATGTAGCGAGTTCAGAACTTAACTTACACAATGTAGCGAGTTCAGAACTTAACTTACACAATGTAGCGAGTTCAGAACTTAACAAATACAATGTAGCGAGTTCAGAACTTAACTTACACAATGTAGCGAGTTCAGAACTTAACTTACACAATGTAGCGAGTTCAGAACTTAACTTACACAATGTAGCGAGTTCAGAACTTAACTTACACAATGTAGCGAGTTCAGAACTTAACTTACACAATGTAGCGAGTTCAGAACTTAACTTACACAATGTAGCGAGTTCAGAACTTAACAAATACAATGTAGCGAGTTCAGAACTTAACTTACACAATGTAGCGAGTTCAGAACTTAACTTACACAATGTAGCGAGTTCAGAACTTAACTTACACAATGTAGCGAGTTCAGAACTTAACTTACACAATGTAGCGAGTTCAGAACTTAACTTACACAATGTAGCGAGTTCAGAACTTAACTTACACAATGTAGCGAGTTCAGAACTTAACTTACACAATGTAGCGAGTTCAGAACTTAACTTACACAATGTAGCGAGTTCAGAACTTAACAAATACAATGTAGCGAGTTCAGAACTTAACAAATACAATGTAGCGAGTTCAGAACTTAACTTACACAATGTAGCGAGTTCAGAACTTAACTTACACAATGTAGCGAGTTCAGAACTTAACTTACACAATGTAGCGAGTTCAGAACTTAACAAATACAATGTAGCGAGTTCAGAACTTAACTTACACAATGTAGCGAGTTCAGAACTTAACTTACACAATGTAGCGAGTTCAGAACTTAACTTACACAATGTAGCGAGTTCAGAACTTAACAAATACAATGTAGCGAGTTCAGAACTTAACTTACACAATGTAGCGAGTTCAGAACTTAACTTACACAATGTAGCGAGTTCAGAACTTAACAAATACAATGTAGCGAGTTCAGAACTTAACTTACACAATGTAGCGAGTTCAGAACTTAACTTACACAATGTAGCGAGTTCAGAACTTAACTTACACAATGTAGCGAGTTCAGAACTTAACTTACACAATGTAGCGAGTTCAGAACTTAACAAATACAATGTAGCGAGTTCAGAACTTAACTTACACAATGTAGCGAGTTCAGAACTTAACTTACACAATGTAGCGAGTTCAGAACTTAACTTACACAATGTAGCGAGTTCAGAACTTAACTTACACAATGTAGCGAGTTCAGAACTTAACTTACACAATGTAGCGAGTTCAGAACTTAACTTACACAATGTAGCGAGTTCAGAACTTAACTTACACAATGTAGCGAGTTCAGAACTTAACTTACACAATGTAGCGAGTTCAGAACTTAACTTACACAATGTAGCGAGTTCAGAACTTAACTTACACAATGTAGCGAGTTCAGAACTTAACTTACACAATGTAGCGAGTTCAGAACTTAACTTACACAATGTAGCGAGTTCAGAACTTAACTTACACAATGTAGCGAGTTCAGAACTTAACTTACACAATGTAGCGAGTTCAGAACTTAACTTACACAATGTAGCGAGTTCAGAACTTAACTTACACAATGTAGCGAGTTCAGAACTTAACTTACACAATGTAGCGAGTTCAGAACTTAACAAATACAATGTAGCGAGTTCAGAACTTAACAAATACAATGTAGCGAGTTCAGAACTTAACTTACACAATGTAGCGAGTTCAGAACTTAACTTACACAATGTAGCGAGTTCAGAACTTAACTTACACAATGTAGCGAGTTCAGAACTTAACTTACACAATGTAGCGAGTTCAGAACTTAACTTACACAATGTAGCGAGTTCAGAACTTAACTTACACAATGTAGCGAGTTCAGAACTTAACTTACACAATGTAGCGAGTTCAGAACTTAACAAATACAATGTAGCGAGTTCAGAACTTAACAAATACAATGTAGCGAGTTCAGAACTTAACTTACACAATGTAGCGAGTTCAGAACTTAACTTACACAATGTAGCGAGTTCAGAACTTAACTTACACAATGTAGCGAGTTCAGAACTTAACTTACACAATGTAGCGAGTTCAGAACTTAACTTACACAATGTAGCGAGTTCAGAACTTAACAAATACAATGTAGCGAGTTCAGAACTTAACTTACACAATGTAGCGAGTTCAGAACTTAACTTACACAATGTAGCGAGTTCAGAACTTAACTTACACAATGTAGCGAGTTCAGAACTTAACAAATACAATGTAGCGAGTTCAGAACTTAACTTACACAATGTAGCGAGTTCAGAACTTAACTTACACAATGTAGCGAGTTCAGAACTTAACTTACACAATGTAGCGAGTTCAGAACTTAACAAATACAATGTAGCGAGTTCAGAACTTAACTTACACAATGTAGCGAGTTCAGAACTTAACTTACACAATGTAGCGAGTTCAGAACTTAACTTACACAATGTAGCGAGTTCAGAACTTAACAAATACAATGTAGCGAGTTCAGAACTTAACAAATACAATGTAGCGAGTTCAGAACTTAACAAATACAATGTAGCGAGTTCAGAACTTAACTTACACAATGTAGCGAGTTCAGAACTTAACTTACACAATGTAGCGAGTTCAGAACTTAACTTACACAATGTAGCGAGTTCAGAACTTAACTTACACAATGTAGCGAGTTCAGAACTTAACTTACACAATGTAGCGAGTTCAGAACTTAACTTACACAATGTAGCGAGTTCAGAACTTAACTTACACAATGTAGCGAGTTCAGAACTTAACTTACACAATGTAGCGAGTTCAGAACTTAACTTACACAATGTAGCGAGTTCAGAACTTAACTTACACAATGTAGCGAGTTCAGAACTTAACTTACACAATGTAGCGAGTTCAGAACTTAACTTACACAATGTAGCGAGTTCAGAACTTAACTTACACAATGTAGCGAGTTCAGAACTTAACTTACACAATGTAGCGAGTTCAGAACTTAACTTACACAATGTAGCGAGTTCAGAACTTAACTTACACAATGTAGCGAGTTCAGAACTTAACTTACACAATGTAGCGAGTTCAGAACTTAACTTACACAATGTAGCGAGTTCAGAACTTAACTTACACAATGTAGCGAGTTCAGAACTTAACTTACACAATGTAGCGAGTTCAGAACTTAACTTACACAATGTAGCGAGTTCAGAACTTAACTTACACAATGTAGCGAGTTCAGAACTTAACAAATACAATGTAGCGAGTTCAGAACTTAACAAATACAATGTAGCGAGTTCAGAACTTAACTTACACAATGTAGCGAGTTCAGAACTTAACTTACACAATGTAGCGAGTTCAGAACTTAACTTACACAATGTAGCGAGTTCAGAACTTAACTTACACAATGTAGCGAGTTCAGAACTTAACTTACACAATGTAGCGAGTTCAGAACTTAACTTACACAATGTAGCGAGTTCAGAACTTAACTTACACAATGTAGCGAGTTCAGAACTTAACTTACACAATGTAGCGAGTTCAGAACTTAACTTACACAATGTAGCGAGTTCAGAACTTAACTTACACAATGTAGCGAGTTCAGAACTTAACTTACACAATGTAGCGAGTTCAGAACTTAACAAATACAATGTAGCGAGTTCAGAACTTAACAAATACAATGTAGCGAGTTCAGAACTTAACTTACACAATGTAGCGAGTTCAGAACTTAACTTACACAATGTAGCGAGTTCAGAACTTAACTTACACAATGTAGCGAGTTCAGAACTTAACTTACACAATGTAGCGAGTTCAGAACTTAACTTACACAATGTAGCGAGTTCAGAACTTAACTTACACAATGTAGCGAGTTCAGAACTTAACTTACACAATGTAGCGAGTTCAGAACTTAACTTACACAATGTAGCGAGTTCAGAACTTAACTTACACAATGTAGCGAGTTCAGAACTTAACTTACACAATGTAGCGAGTTCAGAACTTAACTTACACAATGTAGCGAGTTCAGAACTTAACTTACACAATGTAGCGAGTTCAGAACTTAACTTACACAATGTAGCGAGTTCAGAACTTAACTTACACAATGTAGCGAGTTCAGAACTTAACTTACACAATGTAGCGAGTTCAGAACTTAACAAATACAATGTAGCGAGTTCAGAACTTAACAAATACAATGTAGCGAGTTCAGAACTTACACAATGTAGCGAGTCAGAACTTAACTTACACAATGTAGCGAGTTCAGAACTTAACTTACACAATGTAGCGAGTTCAGAACTTAACTTACACAATGTAGCGAGTTCAGAACTTAACAAATACAATGTAGCGAGTTCAGAACTTAACTTACACAATGTAGCGAGTTCAGAACTTAACTTACACAATGTAGCGAGTTCAGAACTTAACTTACACAATGTAGCGAGTTCAGAACTTAACTTACACAATGTAGCGAGTTCAGAACTTAACTTACACAATGTAGCGAGTTCAGAACTTAACTTACACAATGTAGCGAGTTCAGAACTTAACTTACACAATGTAGCGAGTTCAGAACTTAACTTACACAATGTAGCGAGTTCAGAACTTAACTTACACAATGTAGCGAGTTCAGAACTTAACTTACACAATGTAGCGAGTTCAGAACTTAACTTACACAATGTAGCGAGTTCAGAACTTAACTTACACAATGTAGCGAGTTCAGAACTTAACTTACACAATGTAGCGAGTTCAGAACTTAACTTACACAATGTAGCGAGTTCAGAACTTAACTTACACAATGTAGCGAGTTCAGAACTTAACTTACACAATGTAGCGAGTTCAGAACTTAACTTACACAATGTAGCGAGTTCAGAACTTAACTTACACAATGTAGCGAGTTCAGAACTTAACTTACACAATGTAGCGAGTTCAGAACTTAACTTACACAATGTAGCGAGTTCAGAACTTAACTTACACAATGTAGCGAGTTCAGAACTTAACTTACACAATGTAGCGAGTTCAGAACTTAACTTACACAATGTAGCGAGTTCAGAACTTAACTTACACAATGTAGCGAGTTCAGAACTTAACTTACACAATGTAGCGAGTTCAGAACTTAACTTACACAATGTAGCGAGTTCAGAACTTAACTTACACAATGTAGCGAGTTCAGAACTTAACTTACACAATGTAGCGAGTTCAGAACTTAACTTACACAATGTAGCGAGTTCAGAACTTAACTTACACAATGTAGCGAGTTCAGAACTTAACTTACACAATGTAGCGAGTTCAGAACTTAACTTACACAATGTAGCGAGTTCAGAACTTAACTTACACAATGTAGCGAGTTCAGAACTTAACTTACACAATGTAGCGAGTTCAGAACTTAACAAATACAATGTAGCGAGTTCAGAACTTAACTTACACAATGTAGCGAGTTCAGAACTTAACTTACACAATGTAGCGAGTTCAGAACTTAACAAATACAATGTAGCGAGTTCAGAACTTAACAAATACAATGTAGCGAGTTCAGAACTTAACTTACACAATGTAGCGAGTTCAGAACTTAACTTACACAATGTAGCGAGTTCAGAACTTAACTTACACAATGTAGCGAGTTCAGAACTTAACTTACACAATGTAGCGAGTTCAGAACTTAACTTACACAATGTAGCGAGTTCAGAACTTAACTTACACAATGTAGCGAGTTCAGAACTTAACTTACACAATGTAGCGAGTTCAGAACTTAACAAATACAATGTAGCGAGTTCAGAACTTAACTTACACAATGTAGCGAGTTCAGAACTTAACTTACACAATGTAGCGAGTTCAGAACTTAACTTAAACTACAATGTAGCGAGTTCAGAACTTAACTTACACAATGTAGCGAGTTCAGAACTTAACTTACACAATGTAGCGAGTTCAGAACTTAACTTACACAATGTAGCGAGTTCAGAACTTAACTTACACAATGTAGCGAGTTCAGAACTTAACTTACACAATGTAGCGAGTTCAGAACTTAACAAATACAATGTAGCGAGTTCAGAACTTAACAAATACAATGTAGCGAGTTCAGAACTTAACTTACACAATGTAGCGAGTTCAGAACTTAACTTACACAATGTAGCGAGTTCAGAACTTAACTTACACAATGTAGCGAGTTCAGAACTTAACTTACACAATGTAGCGAGTTCAGAACTTAACAAATACAATGTAGCGAGTTCAGAACTTAACAAATACAATGTAGCGAGTTCAGAACTTAACAAATACAATGTAGCGAGTTCAGAACTTAACAAATACAATGTAGCGAGTTCAGAACTTAACTTACACAATGTAGCGAGTTCAGAACTTAACTTACACAATGTAGCGAGTTCAGAACTTAACTTACACAATGTAGCGAGTTCAGAACTTAACTTACACAATGTAGCGAGTTCAGAACTTAACTTACACAATGTAGCGAGTTCAGAACTTAACTTACACAATGTAGCGAGTTCAGAACTTAACTTACACAATGTAGCGAGTTCAGAACTTAACAAATACAATGTAGCGAGTTCAGAACTTAACAAATACAATGTAGCGAGTTCAGAACTTAACAAATACAATGTAGCGAGTTCAGAACTTAACTTACACAATGTAGCGAGTTCAGAACTTAACTTACACAATGTAGCGAGTTCAGAACTTAACTTACACAATGTAGCGAGTTCAGAACTTAACTTACACAATGTAGCGAGTTCAGAACTTAACAAATACAATGTAGCGAGTTCAGAACTTAACAAATACAATGTAGCGAGTTCAGAACTTAACAAATACAATGTAGCGAGTTCAGAACTTAACAAATACAATGTAGCGAGTTCAGAACTTAACAAATACAATGTAGCGAGTCAGAACTTAACAATACAATGTAGCGAGTTCAGAACTTAACAAATACAATGTAGCGAGTTCAGAACTTAACAAATACAATGTAGCGAGTTCAGAACTTAACAAATACAATGTAGCGAGTTCAGAACTTAACAAATACAATGTAGCGAGTTCAGAACTTAACTTACACAATGTAGCGAGTTCAGAACTTAACTTACACAATGTAGCGAGTTCAGAACTTAACTTACACAATGTAGCGAGTTCAGAACTTAACTTACACAATGTAGCGAGTTCAGAACTTAACTTACACAATGTAGCGAGTTCAGAACTTAACTTACACAATGTAGCGAGTTCAGAACTTAACTTACACAATGTAGCGAGTTCAGAACTTAACTTACACAATGTAGCGAGTTCAGAACTTAACAAATACAATGTAGCGAGTTCAGAACTTAACAAATACAATGTAGCGAGTTCAGAACTTAACAAATACAATGTAGCGAGTTCAGAACTTAACAAATACAATGTAGCGAGTTCAGAACTTAACAAATACAATGTAGCGAGTTCAGAACTTAACAAATACAATGTAGCGAGTTCAGAACTTAACTTACACAATGTAGCGAGTTCAGAACTTAACTTACACAATGTAGCGAGTTCAGAACTTAACTTACACAATGTAGCGAGTTCAGAACTTAACTTACACAATGTAGCGAGTTCAGAACTTAACTTACACAATGTAGCGAGTTCAGAACTTAACTTACACAATGTAGCGAGTTCAGAACTTAACTTACACAATGTAGCGAGTTCAGAACTTAACTTACACAATGTAGCGAGTTCAGAACTTAACTTACACAATGTAGCGAGTTCAGAACTTAACTTACACAATGTAGCGAGTTCAGAACTTAACTTACACAATGTAGCGAGTTCAGAACTTAACTTACACAATGTAGCGAGTTCAGAACTTAACTTACACAATGTAGCGAGTTCAGAACTTAACTTACACAATGTAGCGAGTTCAGAACTTAACTTACACAATGTAGCGAGTTCAGAACTTAACTTACACAATGTAGCGAGTTCAGAACTTAACTTACACAATGTAGCGAGTTCAGAACTTAACTTACACAATGTAGCGAGTTCAGAACTTAACAAATACAATGTAGCGAGTTCAGAACTTAACAAATACAATGTAGCGAGTTCAGAACTTAACAAATACAATGTAGCGAGTTCAGAACTTAACAAATACAATGTAGCGAGTTCAGAACTTAACAAATACAATGTAGCGAGTTCAGAACTTAACAAATACAATGTAGCGAGTTCAGAACTTAACAAATACAATGTAGCGAGTTCAGAACTTAACTTACACAATGTAGCGAGTTCAGAACTTAACTTACACAATGTAGCGAGTTCAGAACTTAACAAATACAATGTAGCGAGTTCAGAACTTAACAAATACAATGTAGCGAGTTCAGAACTTAACTTACACAATGTAGCGAGTTCAGAACTTAACTTACACAATGTAGCGAGTTCAGAACTTAACTTACACAATGTAGCGAGTTCAGAACTTAACTTACACAATGTAGCGAGTTCAGAACTTAACTTACACAATGTAGCGAGTTCAGAACTTAACTTACACAATGTAGCGAGTTCAGAACTTAACTTACACAATGTAGCGAGTTCAGAACTTAACTTACACAATGTAGCGAGTTCAGAACTTAACTTACACAATGTAGCGAGTTCAGAACTTAACTTACACAATGTAGCGAGTTCAGAACTTAACTTACACAATGTAGCGAGTTCAGAACTTAACTTACACAATGTAGCGAGTTCAGAACTTAACAAATACAATGTAGCGAGTTCAGAACTTAACAAATACAATGTAGCGAGTTCAGAACTTAACAAATACAATGTAGCGAGTTCAGAACTTAACAAATACAATGTAGCGAGTTCAGAACTTAACAAATACAATGTAGCGAGTTCAGAACTTAACAAATACAATGTAGCGAGTTCAGAACTTAACAAATACAATGTAGCGAGTTCAGAACTTAACAAATACAATGTAGCGAGTTCAGAACTTAACAAATACAATGTAGCGAGTTCAGAACTTAACTTACACAATGTAGCGAGTTCAGAACTTAACAAATACAATGTAGCGAGTTCAGAACTTAACAAATACAATGTAGCGAGTTCAGAACTTAACAAACACAATGTAGCGAGTTCAGAACTTAACTTACACAATGTAGCGAGTTCAGAACTTAACTTACACAATGTAGCGAGTTCAGAACTTAACTTACACAATGTAGCGAGTTCAGAACTTAACAAATACAATGTAGCGAGTTCAGAACTTAACTTACACAATGTAGCGAGTTCAGAACTTAACTTACACAATGTAGCGAGTTCAGAACTTAACTTACACAATGTAGCGAGTTCAGAACTTAACTTACACAATGTAGCGAGTTCAGAACTTAACTTACACAATGTAGCGAGTTCAGAACTTAACTTACACAATGTAGCGAGTTCAGAACTTAACTTACACAATGTAGCGAGTTCAGAACTTAACTTACACAATGTAGCGAGTTCAGAACTTAACTTACACAATGTAGCGAGTTCAGAACTTAACTTACACAATGTAGCGAGTTCAGAACTTAACTTACACAATGTAGCGAGTTCAGAACTTAACTTACACAATGTAGCGAGTTCAGAACTTAACTTACACAATGTAGCGAGTTCAGAACTTAACTTACACAATGTAGCGAGTTCAGAACTTAACTTACACAATGTAGCGAGTTCAGAACTTAACTTACACAATGTAGCGAGTTCAGAACTTAACTTACACAATGTAGCGAGTTCAGAACTTAACTTACACAATGTAGCGAGTTCAGAACTTAACTTACACAATGTAGCGAGTTCAGAACTTAACTTACACAATGTAGCGAGTTCAGAACTTAACTTACACAATGTAGCGAGTTCAGAACTTAACTTACACAATGTAGCGAGTTCAGAACTTAACTTACACAATGTAGCGAGTTCAGAACTTAACTTACACAATGTAGCGAGTTCAGAACTTAACTTACACAATGTAGCGAGTTCAGAACTTAACTTACACAATGTAGCGAGTTCAGAACTTAACTTACACAATGTAGCGAGTTCAGAACTTAACTTACACAATGTAGCGAGTTCAGAACTTAACTTACACAATGTAGCGAGTTCAGAACTTAACTTACACAATGTAGCGAGTTCAGAACTTAACTTACACAATGTAGCGAGTTCAGAACTTAACTTACACAATGTAGCGAGTTCAGAACTTAACTTACACAATGTAGCGAGTTCAGAACTTAACTTACACAATGTAGCGAGTTCAGAACTTAACTTACACAATGTAGCGAGTTCAGAACTTAACTTACACAATGTAGCGAGTTCAGAACTTAACTTACACAATGTAGCGAGTTCAGAACTTAACTTACACAATGTAGCGAGTTCAGAACTTAACTTACACAATGTAGCGAGTTCAGAACTTAACTTACACAATGTAGCGAGTTCAGAACTTAACTTACACAATGTAGCGAGTTCAGAACTTAACTTACACAATGTAGCGAGTTCAGAACTTAACTTACACAATGTAGCGAGTTCAGAACTTAACTTACACAATGTAGCGAGTTCAGAACTTAACTTACACAATGTAGCGAGTTCAGAACTTAACTTACACAATGTAGCGAGTTCAGAACTTAACTTACACAATGTAGCGAGTTCAGAACTTAACTTACACAATGTAGCGAGTTCAGAACTTAACTTACACAATGTAGCGAGTTCAGAACTTAACTTACACAATGTAGCGAGTTCAGAACTTAACTTACACAATGTAGCGAGTTCAGAACTTAACTTACACAATGTAGCGAGTTCAGAACTTAACTTACACAATGTAGCGAGTTCAGAACTTAACTTACACAATGTAGCGAGTTCAGAACTTAACTTACACAATGTAGCGAGTTCAGAACTTAACTTACACAATGTAGCGAGTTCAGAACTTAACTTACACAATGTAGCGAGTTCAGAACTTAACTTACACAATGTAGCGAGTTCAGAACTTAACTTACACAATGTAGCGAGTTCAGAACTTAACTTACACAATGTAGCGAGTTCAGAACTTAACTTACACAATGTAGCGAGTTCAGAACTTAACTTACACAATGTAGCGAGTTCAGAACTTAACTTACACAATGTAGCGAGTTCAGAACTTAACTTACACAATGTAGCGAGTTCAGAACTTAACTTACACAATGTAGCGAGTTCAGAACTTAACTTACACAATGTAGCGAGTTCAGAACTTAACTTACACAATGTAGCGAGTTCAGAACTTAACTTACACAATGTAGCGAGTTCAGAACTTAACTTACACAATGTAGCGAGTTCAGAACTTAACTTACACAATGTAGCGAGTTCAGAACTTAACTTACACAATGTAGCGAGTTCAGAACTTAACTTACACAATGTAGCGAGTTCAGAACTTAACTTACACAATGTAGCGAGTTCAGAACTTAACTTACACAATGTAGCGAGTTCAGAACTTAACTTACACAATGTAGCGAGTTCAGAACTTAACTTACACAATGTAGCGAGTTCAGAACTTAACTTACACAATGTAGCGAGTTCAGAACTTAACTTACACAATGTAGCGAGTTCAGAACTTAACTTACACAATGTAGCGAGTTCAGAACTTAACTTACACAATGTAGCGAGTTCAGAACTTAACTTACACAATGTAGCGAGTTCAGAACTTAACTTACACAATGTAGCGAGTTCAGAACTTAACAAATACAATGTAGCGAGTTCAGAACTTAACTTACACAATGTAGCGAGTTCAGAACTTAACTTACACAATGTAGCGAGTTCAGAACTTAACTTACACAATGTAGCGAGTTCAGAACTTAACTTACACAATGTAGCGAGTTCAGAACTTAACTTACACAATGTAGCGAGTTCAGAACTTAACTTACACAATGTAGCGAGTTCAGAACTTAACTTACACAATGTAGCGAGTTCAGAACTTAACTTACACAATGTAGCGAGTTCAGAACTTAACTTACACAATGTAGCGAGTTCAGAACTTAACTTACACAATGTAGCGAGTTCAGAACTTAACTTACACAATGTAGCGAGTTCAGAACTTAACTTACACAATGTAGCGAGTTCAGAACTTAACTTACACAATGTAGCGAGTTCAGAACTTAACTTACACAATGTAGCGAGTTCAGAACTTAACTTACACAATGTAGCGAGTTCAGAACTTAACTTACACAATGTAGCGAGTTCAGAACTTAACTTACACAATGTAGCGAGTTCAGAACTTAACTTACACAATGTAGCGAGTTCAGAACTTAACTTACACAATGTAGCGAGTTCAGAACTTAACTTACACAATGTAGCGAGTTCAGAACTTAACTTACACAATGTAGCGAGTTCAGAACTTAACTTACACAATGTAGCGAGTTCAGAACTTAACTTACACAATGTAGCGAGTTCAGAACTTAACTTACACAATGTAGCGAGTTCAGAACTTAACTTACACAATGTAGCGAGTTCAGAACTTAACTTACACAATGTAGCGAGTTCAGAACTTAACTTACACAATGTAGCGAGTTCAGAACTTAACTTACACAATGTAGCGAGTTCAGAACTTAACTTACACAATGTAGCGAGTTCAGAACTTAACTTACACAATGTAGCGAGTTCAGAACTTAACTTACACAATGTAGCGAGTTCAGAACTTAACTTACACAATGTAGCGAGTTCAGAACTTAACTTACACAATGTAGCGAGTTCAGAACTTAACTTACACAATGTAGCGAGTTCAGAACTTAACTTACACAATGTAGCGAGTTCAGAACTTAACTTACACAATGTAGCGAGTTCAGAACTTAACTTACACAATGTAGCGAGTTCAGAACTTAACTTACACAATGTAGCGAGTTCAGAACTTAACTTACACAATGTAGCGAGTTCAGAACTTAACTTACACAATGTAGCGAGTTCAGAACTTAACTTACACAATGTAGCGAGTTCAGAACTTAACTTACACAATGTAGCGAGTTCAGAACTTAACTTACACAATGTAGCGAGTTCAGAACTTAACTTACACAATGTAGCGAGTTCAGAACTTAACTTACACAATGTAGCGAGTTCAGAACTTAACTTACACAATGTAGCGAGTTCAGAACTTAACTTACACAATGTAGCGAGTTCAGAACTTAACTTACACAATGTAGCGAGTTCAGAACTTAACTTACACAATGTAGCGAGTTCAGAACTTAACTTACACAATGTAGCGAGTTCAGAACTTAACTTACACAATGTAGCGAGTTCAGAACTTAACTTACACAATGTAGCGAGTTCAGAACTTAACTTACACAATGTAGCGAGTTCAGAACTTAACTTACACAATGTAGCGAGTTCAGAACTTAACTTACACAATGTAGCGAGTTCAGAACTTAACTTACACAATGTAGCGAGTTCAGAACTTAACTTACACAATGTAGCGAGTTCAGAACTTAACTTACACAATGTAGCGAGTTCAGAACTTAACTTACACAATGTAGCGAGTTCAGAACTTAACTTACACAATGTAGCGAGTTCAGAACTTAACTTACACAATGTAGCGAGTTCAGAACTTAACTTACACAATGTAGCGAGTTCAGAACTTAACTTACACAATGTAGCGAGTTCAGAACTTAACTTACACAATGTAGCGAGTTCAGAACTTAACTTACACAATGTAGCGAGTTCAGAACTTAACTTACACAATGTAGCGAGTTCAGAACTTAACTTACACAATGTAGCGAGTTCAGAACTTAACTTACACAATGTAGCGAGTTCAGAACTTAACTTACACAATGTAGCGAGTTCAGAACTTAACTTACACAATGTAGCGAGTTCAGAACTTAACTTACACAATGTAGCGAGTTCAGAACTTAACTTACACAATGTAGCGAGTTCAGAACTTAACTTACACAATGTAGCGAGTTCAGAACTTAACTTACACAATGTAGCGAGTTCAGAACTTAACTTACACAATGTAGCGAGTTCAGAACTTAACAAACACAATGTAGCGAGTTCAGAACTTAACTTACACAATGTAGCGAGGGTTAGGGAGCCAAGTGACTTCAGAAGTGCCTGGAACTTCCTGAAATAACCCACTGTGATATGTGGCTAGGGGGCATTTAGTCTCACCATCCAGCTGTCTGTCTGTCTGTCTGTCTGTCTGCTGAAAAACGTGAGCCACGTCACAAAGGGTGTACCGGGATATTCAGGCTAACTGCAGTTTTTGCTACTGGGCTGGCTGCAAAACAAACATGCATTTAATACATGCAATTATGTAGGCTACTTATTGGGGCTCCCGAGTGGCGCATTGCATCTCAGTGCTAGAGGCGTCACTAAATACACCCTGGTTCGAATCCTGGCTGCATCACAACCGTCCGTGATTGGGAGTCACATAGGGCGTCGCACAATTAGCCCAGCGTCGTCTGGGTTTGGTCCGGTGTAGGCCGTCATTGTAAATAAGAATTTGTTCTTAACTGACTTGCCTACTTGGCCCAAGACAGACACACAGAATGTCAAGGATAGAGCGATAAGGAGGAGTCTGTCTGTAAGAAACAGTAGGCTATTGTGATAACTTAATCAGGGGTGTAAACTTAATTGTAACTCTTGTACAATAGATCATTTATTTTCTAACTAGCTAATTTACTTCCAGGACATATCCACAGCAACCGTTATGGTCGTATAACCTTATCTTCCGCGAGGTAACTATGTAACACACTGTAGCAACACAGTGTAATAGAATAGCCCGTGTCCAAGTCCAATTATGTCCAATTATGTCCATATAAACGCATTGGGTGTGAGAAATGCGCTTTACAAATGAAATATTATTATTAATAATAATAATAATAGGCTACACAACTAGTCAACAACATAAATAACCTCTGTAGCCTACTTCCGTCTTGAGCAATATGATAATATTGTAACGACTCGGGGTCGTTACAGTATCTAAACCAAGACAAATGCAGGCGAGATACACAGCCATTTCTTAAGATACATCATCATCATCATCCGAGTATCATAAACCCATGTCAGTTTCCCTCCTCTTTCTCACCTCATCATCGGCGTTATTCCCAGGTCCGTTCCCGACGTGGGCCATGGTTAGCTGGGTAGAAGGTTAGCAGCAAAGCCAGTAAACGACTGAAACTCTTAACAAAGTTAGGACTTTAGCAGGAGAAAAGACTAGTTATTCATTAGGTCAGAAAATAATTTCGTTTTGGTCCAACTCTCTCTCTCTCGGCGGCGGTGGTGAGTGTCTCCGTCTCTGTTCAGACAGGAAATCCAGTTGGAGTGTTTTTGACTGGACGGTTCGCTGTTTAGCCAGCTGAATGCTTTCTTTCGGCGGAGCTTTTCCTTCCACCTTCCTTTCGCGGGATACACACTCCCAGGAACGCTCAACACCGGTCCGCCTTCTGCCAAGACAACAGGAAAACCTTTTCCACTGGGCCAGCCCAGTCCGTCCTGACTACACAGCCCTCGAGCCTTTCTCTGGTCAATCACGGAAAGAACGACAGTCTCCAGGTGTCACGTCAGCAGTCAAGAAACAGGATATAAGGCAGCGCGCAACCGGCCGTTGAGATATCGACAACCCCGGTAAACGCCGGCATTCAGCCTATTTCTAGCAATCCGCGCCTTATTCACTCTCTGCTGCATATAGCCCAGTCTAGTTGAGAATTCATTTATATATGTGAATCGGTCCTTCTCATTTGAACGTTTATTCAGCCTAGACAAATAGGCCCAGAGAGGACAGTCGCCTATAGACTATACTAATCTTTGCCGTGGCACGGTTACGGGCTTCTGGGTTGCGGTGTTCTAGTATCGACTCAACTGTAGACTCTGGGAGCGATCATTTTAATAATGTGACTCGAGTCCAAAAGCGACGCACCACGACACGCTCTGTGGCTCTGCGTGCCTTTATTTATTTATTTATTTTACGCAGAGGGGGGGGGGCTGGGTATCAATTCAGATGAATAGTCACGCACAAAATCATATTTTATAAATGCCAGTTAATTATGATCCATAATAAAATACAGGTTCCTAGGATAAGAAGCGGATGCAGTCCTTATTTCCTCGGTGCCTGAATGATAGCCTTGGGTGTTGTTGTTGTACCCTCATAAGTAATGAAAAATGTACCGGATTAATATTGGTCTTTTCACTGTGTGCGCACTGCGCGGAAAATTGTTCTTGCTATGTGGCAAGTACAAATCGCTCCTCCCCTCCCACTAGTTAGTGGTCCTCTTCACATGCACCACCCAGAAACAGCCACTAGAGGGAGGCAAGGCGCTCTCACTACCTCTAAGCATCTGGAGAGAGACATTGAGAGAGGGCGAACTATCTCATCCTGGAATATACAAGGTCTGAGATATAGAGCAGACCTTGAAGCCTGACATTAGGCTTCAAGGGGACTCCTATGGTAGGCAAACCTATAGCTCATCTCTTGGCAGTAGTACTGTAGACTACTTTATCACTGACCTCATACGACAGACCACGTATTCACCCTGCACACCCTAATTCACAAACAAACAAAACAAAACCAAAGTCTTCTCATGCTTTGTTGATTTCAAAAAAGCTTTTGACTCAATT
Source organism: Salvelinus alpinus (assembly GCF_045679555.1). Lineage (NCBI taxonomy): Eukaryota > Metazoa > Chordata > Actinopteri > Salmoniformes > Salmonidae > Salvelinus > Salvelinus alpinus. The sequence goes on along the minus strand of NC_092116.1, from coordinate 37,056,877 downwards.
TGGCATGAGGGTTCTAGAACAGTCTGCAGCACCCGGCAACACCCTACTAGAACCTGAAGTCAAATGTCTACTGTTTGCTGATGATCTGGTGCTTCTGTCCCCAACCAAGGAGGGCCTACAGCAGCACCTAGATCTTCTGCACAGATTCTGTCAGATTTGGGCCCTGACAGTTAATCTACCTCAGCCTAAACATCAGCGCCACAGGTAACTTCCACAAAGCTGTGAACGATCTGAGAGACAAGGCAAGAAGTGCCTTCTACGCCATCAAAATGAACATTTACAGCCTCCCGAGTGGCACAGCGGTCTAAGGCTGTGTCACTAGAGATCCTGGTTCGAGTCCAGGCTCTGTCGCAGCCGGCCGTGACCGGGAGACCCATGGGGTGGCGCACAATTGGCCCAGAGTTGGCCGGCAGGGATGTTCATCGCGCTCTAGCGACTCTGGTGGCGGGCCGACTCTGGTGGCGGGCCGACTCTGCACGCTGACACAGTCGTCAGGTGTACGCTGTTTCCTCCGACACGTTGGTGCGGCTGGCTTCCTGGTTGGATGTGCATTGTGTTAAGAAGCAGTGCGGCCTGGTTGGGTCGTGTTTCGGAGGACGCACGGCTCTCGACCTTCATCTCTCTCCGTACCGGAGTTACAACGATGGAACAAGACTAACTTCCAATTGGATACCATGAAATGACATGTTTTTTATAAGGAACATAACATTTGACATACCAATTAGGATCTGGCTAAAAATACTTGAATCAGTTACAGAATCCATTGTCCTTTATGGTTGTGAAGTCTGGGGTCCGCTCACCAACCAAGAATTCACAAAATGGGACAAAACCCCAAATTGAGACTCAGCATGCAGAATTCTGCAAAAACATCCTCTGGGTAAAACACCAAATAATGCATGCAGTTCATAATTAGGACGATTCCCACTATTGATTAAAATCCAGAAAATACCAATTCAATTCTACATCCTGCTTTAACTGATTTGACAAAGCCTTCACCTACAAAGAGATTGACCTGGAGAAGAGTTCTGAGGCCCAGGACAGAAACACAACTGGATCCAACCAAATCATGAGAAAACAAAAAGATCATTTCTTGACACATTGGAAAGAACTAACAGAGCAAACTAGAATGCTATTTGGCCCTAAACAGAGAGTACACAGTGGCAGAATACCTGGCCACTGTGACTGACCCAAACTTAAGGAAAGTTTTGACTATGTACAGACTCAGTGAGCATAGCCTTGCTATTGAGAAAGGCCGCCGTAGGCAGACCTGGCTCTCAAGAGAAGACAGGCTATGTGCACACTGCCCACAAAATGAGGTGGAAACTGAGCTGCACTTCCTGTCCTCCTGCCAAATGTAAAACCATATTAGAGACGCATATTTCCCTCAGATTACACAGACCCACAAAGAATGAAAGTGAAAGTAAAATACCACAGTTAAGTGAAATACCACAGTTTGCCATCACAGCAGCAAGATGTGTGACCTGTTGCCACAAGAAAAGGTCAACCAGTGAAGAACAAATACCATTGTAAATACAACCCATATGTATCCCTCTGTGAGCTGAACCCCATCTGGGTCAAGCAGAAAGACAACGTTTGGTTGGAGTCATTGCAGCTAAAAGTTGCACAACCAGTTATTCAGAGTAAAGGGGGAATTTACTTTTTCCACACACAGGGGCATTTGGATGTTGCGTAACTTTGTTAATTAAATAAACATGTAATTGTTGTGTTATTTGTAACGTCAGGTTCCCTTTTATCTAATATTAGGTTTTGGTTGAAGATATAACTTTCAGTAGCAAAATAGAGAAAATCAGAAAGGGCGGGAAATCCTTTCTCCTGAAACCTGCTCCGACAGTCATCCCAGTCATCAGTCAGAAGTAGGGTGTCTTGACCTGCTCCTGAAACCTGCTCCGACATTCATCTCAGTTCAATGTAACAGTGATAGGTTTAGGTTACTATATGATACTAGAATGTTCCCTGTACCCATCATGAGGTTGATACAACCTGGCCTATGAATTAAAGTTTACAACGTAGGTGCACACAGGTCGAGAGATACATTTGAGAAGACAGACCGTGACATTCAATATCGCCTTGCACACTCTTGCCTGCACCTAGCTGATATAGAGTGTAATCATTTAGAAACGTTTTAACCGAATCGACGGAATGAACACACACCCGATGACACGGAAAGATAACTAACGGTCACAGTGTACTCGGCGTGCGCTCCTTGGGTGTTCGTAGACGCGTTGCGTTCAGAGCGCACCGTGGTTGCGGAAGTCAAAGCACCCAAGCTAACTGGCTAACATTGACTATCTACTTCCAGACACAAATGAGAGAATACCTCACTCGGAACATTTGACTCGCCCCTAGCAGAGCCGATTAGGTTGTTTTCGTGTTATCTAGAGCGTTAGTGACACCGGACATACTCAACCGGTGTTGAGTGTTTGTAATTCATCAGTTATTCCGTGGTACACTCAGACGAGAGTGCTCTGAAATCGGAGTGGACCGTTAGAGGGGAATTTTACCATTGTACGCTATATAAACCATTTTGTTTGTTGTATGTATAATTCATTCTCGCATCTATGCTCTCTCTAACCTTTTTCCCTTCGCTTGTGGACTTCTGTGCAAAATACAACACCTGCCTGGGACCAGCTGGTGTGGTTGGTTTCTGTGGGTTTTGACACGTATGTAGGTGTCATAACCAGCCATAAAATAATGTAACGTGTCACAACAGGTCTAGCTATGTGTCATTACAATATAACAGGTTATGACCGTGTCATAACGTACTATGACGCTGGGTGTCAAGTGTTACCCACTTTTGTTAATGGTTTATTTCAGTTGTTTTGGCAAAGTTAACATACGTTTCCCATGCTAATAAAGCCCTTCGACTTTAGCGCGAACAAGAGTAGCCAAAACGACTCACGCTAGTTAGACACACTTGCTGCTGCCATAGGTTATCTAGCATCTCATCTGGTAGTGTCTGTCTTGACTGCATCAAATGTATGTTAAGAAGCTAGTTACCTACAGTGGCTAGCTAATGTAGTTAGCTAGATAGCTAATTTAGCAAGTCTAATTGAGTCCATTTAGCTGTGCTTCTCATCCTTATCTACAACAACTCCATTCATATTCCCGAGTGACGCAGCGGTCTAAGGCACTGCGTCTCAGTGCTAGAGGCACACTGGTTCGAATCCAGGCTGTATCACAACCGGCCGTGATTGGGAGTCCCATAGGGCGGCACACATTTGGCCGAGCGTCGTCTGGGTTTGGCCGTCATTGTAAATAAGAACAAAGGTTACATATTAAAACAGCTTACCTGTTGGTTGATCATTCCAATTCCATTTTGTACTGATTAGAAATCTCCCGCTACACACCGCGCCTCAGACGCCGTTTCTGCTTCGACTGACCGACAACAAGCTACAGGTGTTTAACGGCTGTAGGCTACTTATTGGCCACCCTCATAAAAACGGCCATAAAATGTCAAAACGTAAATGTTCAATCCTTGTAGGCTATGTAGCAATGTCACACAATTGTACTACATTTTCAGACAAAGCCTTTTCATTGAAATAGGCCTATTTGTATTCCTACGCTAGCAAGTAATAGAATACTAACGTCCGTTCTGATAGTCTAATAACCCCTAAAACACACAAGAAACCATCTGAATCTCATCTTATGTACAACGGTTTACAACAGCGTAACCTGAAGTAATGCTCATTTATAAAACGTGACAGAACGGTTTACAACAGCGTAACCTGAAATGAATGCTCATTTATTACCAGTGACAGAACGGTTTACAACAGCGTAACCTGAAATGAATGCTCATTTATTACCAGTGACAGAACGGTTTATTGACCAACAGCGTAACCTGAAATTAATGCTCATTTATAAAACGTGACAGAACGGTTTACAACAGCGTAACCTGAAATGAATGCTCATTTATTACCAGTGACAGAACGGTTTACAACAGCGTAACCTGAAATTAATGCTCATTTATTACCAGTGACAGAACGGTTTACAACAGCGTAACCTGAAATGAATGCTCATTTATTACCAGTGACAGAACGGTTTACAACAGCGTAACCTGAAGTAATGCTCATTTATTACCAGTGACAGAACGGTTTACAACAGCGTAACCTGAAGTAATGCTCATTTATTACCAGTGACAGAACGGTTTACAACAGCGTAACCTGAAGTAATGCTCATTTATTACCAGTGACAGAACGGTTTACAACAGCGTAACCTGAAGTAATGCTCATTTATTACCAGTGACAGAACGGTTTACAACAGCGTAACCTGAAGTAATGCTCATTTATAAAACGTGACAGAACGGTTTACAACAGCGTAACCTGAAGTAATGCTCATTTATTACCAGTGAAATGACATCTGTAAAACATATCTGTAGGTAATGTGTAACAAATCTACTCCACAGTGTCAAACCAAAGTGTGTTCCCCTTTTAAACCCAACTCCTGTCCGTGGTGTCTCTGTGTGTGTGTCGCTGCAGTTGAATCAGGGGTTAAAATATAACGCCGCCGTCTGTCCTGGGATGAATCAGATGACCAGCCAGACTCTTTTAACTTGTGTGCTACCGTCTGGCCCTCTGGGGGTTTACAACCATGAGCAGCGATGGCTATTGAACGGAGATACCTGAAGGGTAATATTACCTGGCAACCAGATCTGCTTTTAGGCTACTAGCCAAATTGGCTAAAGCAATAATCAACGTGGCTACTAGGCTACGTATTGCAGGGACAGAGTACAAGCAAAGTAGAAATCCAGGCTAAAGTAGAATCAAGTCTATAACATCACAGTTAAAAACTACACAACAACATAAAGTATGGTATTTAAGAGAACATACAAGGTATAAAAAATAAAACTAAAACATCAGGAAAGTAAAAACGTGTGTAGACTGAACTATTCCCTGGTTTCTACAGAACATCCTATAAGAAGGGCTTCTTTATTAAAGCATCAGAGGAAAGCTTGTCCTCTAATCCTCAGGGAAAGGAGACGACTTAAGACACTCCCCAGGTCGGTCTGTCTTTAGGAGAACACCTGGTACCCCGTTTTCCCGGTCTTCTAGAAGACTTAACAACCTGAACTTGTCAAATAAAAAAATAAATAAAAAAACACTCGTCCTTTTCCATCGCTTAACGTCTGCAATGTTTTTTGAAACGGTGTGCACCAATGAATATGGGTAAAGCGGTTGTCCAAATACTCTTGAGTGGACAACGGAGGGTAAAGAAACACCATAACCCCAGTTGGACAGCTGGTATGTTCCGTGTTCACCCCCTCTGATTCTGAGTTGGTATGTTCCATTGTTCTGTTCCCCCCCAGGTACAGATCTAGAATCAGTTTCCCTCCCCAAATACTAACCTTCAACCATTAGGTGGTCGAAAACTGTGACCTGCACCAAGATCAGTGTCTAGGGACAACTTCACCCTGCTCCGTTTCTCCCAGTGGAGCTCAGGATGATTCTATTGTAGTTTGGAGCTTCCCTCCTCTGGCAACACCTCTGGCACCTCCTCTGGCAGCACCTCCTCTGGCACCTCCTCAGTCACGACCCCCTTCTCTCCTCCCCTTCTCTCCTCCAGTTGACTCATTCTCCTGCGAACCTCCTGCAGCACCTCTCCTCTCCTCTTCTGTTTCTCCCTCCATCGCTCCACCCTCTCCTCCTCCTCCCTCTCTTTCTCCTCCAGGAGCGAGCGGAGGAACTCGGGGCTGATGACGTTATCCTTGTCGTTAACCAATAGGAATGCGTTCTTGAAGCGGTTGTAGAGCATCGACGCCTTGTCCATCACGTCCTGGTTACTGCGGAAACGGCGCATCTGGGAAGCACACAGTTGTGGTTTAGGTGTGTGGTTAGGAAAGTATTCATACCCCTTTGACTTTTTCAACAAGTTCCGGCCTTATTCCAAAATTGATTACTTAAAACATTTTCCTCAATCTACACACAATACTCCATAATGACAAAGCGAAAACAGGTTTAGACATTTTTTGAAAATGTATTACGAAGTAAAAAACAGAAATACCTTATGTAAAAAAAAAAGTATTCAGACCCTTTGCTATGAGACTGAGTTCAGGTGCATCGTGTTTCCATTGATCATCCTTGTGATGTTTCTACAACTTGGAGTCCACCTGTGGTAAATTCAATTGATTGGACATGATTTGGAAAGGCACACACCTGTCTATATAAAAAGGTCCCACAGTTGACAGAGCATGTCAGAGCAAAAACAAGCTCTGCCTTCCTACAGAAGGAATTGTCTGTAGAGCTCCTAGACAGGATTTTTCCGAGGCACAGATCTGGGGAAGGGTACCAAAACATTTCTGCAGCATTGAAGGTCCCCAAGAACACAGTGGCCTCCATCATTCTTAAATGGAAGAAGTTTAGAACCACTAAGACTCTTCATAGATTTGCCAGCAGCATACCACCCTGCATACCACTGTTGGCTTGCTTCTGAAGCTAAGCAGGGTCGGTCCTGGTCAGTCCCTGGATGGGAGACCAGATGCTGCTGGAAGTGGTGTTGGAGGGCCAGTAGGAGGCACTCTTTCCTCTGGTCTAAAAAATATCCCAATGCCCCAGGGCAGTGATTGGGGACACTGCCCTGTGTAGGGTGCCGTCTTTCGGATGGGACGTTAAACGGGTGTCCTGACTCTCTGAGGTCATTAAAGATCCCATGGCACTTATCGTAAGAGTAGGGGTGTTAACCCCGGTGTCCTGGCTAAATTCCCAATCTGGCCCTCAAACCATCATGGTCACCTAATAATCCCCAGTTTATAATTGGCTCTTTCATCCCCCTCCTCTCCCCTGTAACTATTCCCCAGGTCGTTGCTGCAAATGAGAACGTGTTCTCAGTCAACTTACCTGGTAAAATAAATAAAAATAAATAATAAAATAAAAAATAAAAAAAATAGATCTGGCCGCCAGTCAAACTGAGCAATCGGGGGAGAAGGGCCTTGGTCAGGGCAATGACCAAGAACCAGATGGTCTCTGACAGAGCTCCAGAGAACCTTCCAGAAGGACAACCATCTCTGCAGCACTCCACCAATCAGGCCTTTATGGTAGAGTGGCCAGACAGAAGCCACTCCTCAGTAAAAGGCACATAACAGCCCGCTTGAGTTTGCCAGAAGGCGCCTAAAGACTCTCAGAACATGAGAAACAAGATTCTCTGGTCTGATGAAACCAAGATTTAACTCTTTGGCCTGAATGCCAAGCGTCACGTCTGGAAAAATCCTGGCACCATCCCTATGGTGAAGCATGGTGGTGGCAGCATCATGCTGTGGGGATGTTTTTCAGCGGCAGGGACGGGAGACTAGTCAGGATCGAGGGAAAGAGCAAAGTACAGAGAGATCCTTGATGAAACTCCTGAGCACTCAGGACCTCAGGCTGGGTAGAAGGTTCACCTTCCAACAGGACAACGACCATAAGCACACAGCCAAGACAACGCAGGAGTGGCTTTGGGACAAGTCTCTGAATATCATTGAGTGGCCCAGCCAGAGCCCGGACATGAACCCGATCGAACATCTCTGGAGACCTGAAAATAGCTGTGCAGCGACGCTCCCCATCCAACCTGACAGAGCTTGAGAGGATCTGCAGAGAAGAATGGGAGAAACTCCCCAAATACAGCTGTGCCAAGCTTGTAGCTTCATACCCAAGAAGACTTGAGGCTGTAATCGCTGCCAAAGGTGCTTCAACAAAGTACTGAGTAAAGGGTCTGAATACTTATGCAAATGCAATATTTCAGTTTTGAATTTGTAATAAATCTGCAAAATTTATTATTGTGATGTCATTATGGGGTATTGTGATGTCATTATGGGGTATTGTGATGTCATTATGGGGTATTGTGATGTCATTATGGGGTATTGTGTGTAGATTGATGAGGAACATGTTTTTATTTAATCCATTTTAGAATAAGTCTGTAACGTAACAAAATGTGGGAAAAGTCAAGGGGTCTGAATACTTTCCGAAAGCACTGTAAGTCAGGTGTGTGTGTGTGTGTGTGTGTGTGTGTTATTGGATGTATGTGGAAGCTGTCGTACCTTTCTGAGAGTAGTGATGAGTTCACTGTGTCTCTGGACGTGTTGTGATGTTACATAGACCATAGTGAGTTGGTCCAGCGCTGTCAGACACTTACTAATGTCCTGAGACACAGAGACAGAGACACAGAGACGTTATATAGACCATAGTGAGTTGGTCCAGGACAATCAGACACTAACTAATGTCCTGAGACAGAGACGTTATACAGACCATAGTGAGTTGGCCCAGCGTTGTCAGACACTAACTAATGTCCTGATGGAGTGGGAGGGGGGGGGGTAAACGGTTACATTTCTCTAATAGATCAAAGGGTGTGCGTGTGACTCACAGGGTTGTCCGTCTTCAGAGAGATGCGTATATCTCCGTGTATACGGTGTAGGGTAGAGTCCGTCAGAGTGAAAGATTCTTTAGTGGTATGTAGTTTAGACACACTGTCTGTTATCTGGCCGTCCCCTAGTACACCTCCCCTGGTACAGACAAGACAAACAATGGCTAGTTATGATCACCGACATAAAAATGCAAGCAGACAGGTACAGGACAGACACAGGTACAGGACAGACAGAGAAAAGACAGTTACAAGGGAGACAGGCAGACAAAGACAGGCAGGACAGAACAGGTACAGGACAGACAGAGAAAAGACAGTTACAAGGGAGACAGGCAGACAGAAAGACAGGTAGTACAGAACAGGTACAGGACAGACAGAGAAAAGACAGTTACAAGGGAGACAGGCAGACAGAAAGACAGGTACAGGACAGACACAGGTACAGGACAGACAGAGAAAAGACAGTTACAAGGGAGACAGGCAGACAGAAAGACAGGTAGTACAGAACAGGTACAGGACAGACAGAGAAAAGACAGTTACAAGGGAGACAGGCAGACAGAAAGACAGGTAGGACAGAACAGGTACAGGACAGACAGAGAAAAGACAGTTACAAGGGAGACAGGCAGACAGAAAGACAGGTACAGGACAGAACAGGTACAGGACAGACAGAGAAAAGACAGTTACAAGGGAGACAGGCAGACAGAAAGACAGGTACAGGACAGAACAGGTACAGGACAGACAGAGAAAAGACAGTTACAAGGGAGACAGGCAGACAGAAAGACAGGTACAGGACAGACAGAGAAAAGACAGTTACAAAGGAGACAGAAAGACAGGTACAGGACAGAACAGGTACAGGACAGAGAAAAGACAGTTACAAGGGAGACAGGCAGACAGAAAGACAGGTACAGGACAGACACAGGTACAGGACAGACAGAGAAAAGACAGTTACAAGGGAGACAGGCAGACAGAAAGACAGGTAGGACAGAACAGGTACAGGACAGACAGAGAAAAGACAGTTACAAGGGAGACAGGCAGACAGAAAGACAGGTAGTACAAAACAGGTACAGGACAGACAGAGAAAAGACAGTTACAAGGGAGACAGGCAGACAGAAAGACAGGTAGTACAGAACAGGTACAGGACAGACAGAGAAAAGACAGTTACAAGGGAGACAGGCAGACAGAAAGACAGGTAGGACAGAACAGGTTATTCGTTCCTGTACTCACTGAGGTGATTTAGGCTCCTCCTCCTGTCGTCTCTCTATCTTTTCTGTCTCCACTTTCTTGGATTCGGACTTGCTGGCCTCCGCCCGGGTCGATTCGGACTTGCTGGCCTCCGCCCGGGTCGATTCGGACTTGCTGGCCTCCGCCCGGGTCGATTCGGACTTGCTGGCCTCCGCCCGGGTCGATTCGGACTTGCTGGCCTCCGCCCGGGTCGATTCGGACTTCTTGGCCTCCGCCCGGGTCGATTCGGACTTCTTGGCCTCCGCCCGGGTCGATTCGGACTTCTTGGCCTCCGCCCGGGTCGATTCGGACTTCTTGGCCTCCGCCCGGGTCGATTCGGACTTCTTGGCCTCCGCCCGGGTCGATTCGGACTTCTTGGCCTCCGCCCGGGTCGATTCGGACTTCTTGGCCTCCGCCCGGGTCGATTCGGACTTCTTGGCCTCCGCCCGGGTCGATTCGGACTTCTTGGCCTCCGCCCGGGTCGATTCGGACTTCTTGGCCTCCGCCCGGGTCGATTCGGACTTCTTGGCCTCCGCCCGGGTCGATTCGGACTTCTTGGCCTCCGCCCGGGTCGATTCGGACTTCTTGGCCTCCGCCCGGGTCGATTCGGACTTCTTGGCCTCCGCCCGGGTCGATTCGGACTTCTTGGCCTCCGCCCGGGTCGATTCGGACTTCTTGGCCTCCGCCCGGGTCGATTCGGACTTCTTGGCCTCCGCCCGGGTCGATTCGGACTTCTTGGCCTCCGCCCGGGTCGATTCGGACTTCTTGGCCTCCGCCCGGGTCGATTCGGACTTCTTGGCCTCCGCCCGGGTCGATTCGGACTTCTTGGCCTCCGCCCGGGTCGATTCGGACTTCTTGGCCTCCGCCCGGGTCGATTCGGACTTCTTGGCCTCCGCCCGGGTCGATTCGGACTTCTTGGCCAACGGCCGGGTCGATTCAGACTTCTTGGCCAACGGCCGGGTCGATTCAGACTTCTTGGCCAACGCCCGGGTCGATTCAGACTTCTTAGCCTCCGCCCGGGTCGATTCAGACTTCTTAGCCTCCGCCCGGGTCGATTCAGACTTCTTAGCCTCCGCCCGGGTCGATTCAGACTTCTTAGCCTCCGCCCGGGTCGATTCAGACTTCTTAGCCTCCGCCCGGGTCGATTCAGACTTCTTAGCCTCCGCCCGGGTCGATTCAGACTTCTTAGCCTCCGCCCGGGTCGATTCAGACTTCTTAGCCTCCGCCCGGGTCGATTCAGACTTCGTAGCCTCCGCTGATTTCTTGCTCTCCACTTTCTTCTCCATCTTTTGTTCTAGTTTCTTACATTCAGTTTTTTTGCCTTCCAAATTTTTTACTTCCGTTTTCGTACTTTCCACCTTCTCATCTGTTTTCTTCCTCTCCGTTGCCTTGACGCCTGTTGTCTTGACGCCTGTTGTCTTGACGCCTGTTGTCTTGACGCCTGTTGTCTTGACGCCTGTTGTCTTGACGCCTGTTGTCTTGCCCTCTTTCTGTTCTTCTGGCTTCTTGCTCTCCTTTTTCTTGCCGCCTGTTGTCCTGCTCGCTGTTTTTCTGTCCCCTTTCTGCCCACCTGTCTTTCTACTCTTCTTCTCTTCAGCTTTCTTCCCTCCAGCTCCATTTTTCCTGATGAAAGGAAGAACAAAAAAAAAAGTAGATTATTTCAGATTAATGTGTGTGTGTGTGTGTGTGTTTCTGCTCAGAGCAGTGTAGGGCAGCGTGTGTGTGTGTGTATTCATGAGGTGTGTGCTCACAGTGTCCGTGTAGGTTTAAGGCTCTGTCTTCTCAGGCCCTTCCTTCTAGTGAGAAGTCCTTGTAGAGACTTCAAGACACTCTCTCTCCTGGCCGCAAGACGCCGCCGACGCTGCACACACACACACACACCGTAAGTACACACACGGACGGGCACACGCCCACACGGGAATACAAACAGGATGTTACATCACTATCAATCTTCACCACTAGTACTGGACAGTTCTTGCATTGTAAAGTGTTCTAGCCTGTATGGGCATTGTTCTGCAAAACAGTAATTGACAGTTTTAACATTTCTACATGCCTCGTCACATTATCCATGTGTGTTAACTTCTGTGCAGCATGAACGGGGAAGCTAACATGATGCAGCCCAGACTGGTCTGCATTTCAAACGACACCCTATATAGTTCAAAGTAGGGATATATAGGGAACTAGTGTTGCACTGTACACCCACACTTCTGTACTTTGACACTAGAACATGAAAAACGGTTCGGAACTAGAATTTGTGTTACTTTCGGGTACTTCTGCCAAATGTGTCTCAAAGATCAATGCTGTGTATCAGCATAGCTGACCTCTTATAGCCTGCACCCTGTCTGCTCCACTAGCTCACTGCTAGCCTGGGCTGCACCCTGTCTGCTCCACTAGCTCACTGCTAGCCTGGGCTGCACCCTGTCTGCTCCACTAGCTCACTGCTAGCCTGGGCTGCACCCTGTCTGCTCCACTAGCTCACTGCTAGCCTGTACTGGGAGTCTGGGCTGCACCCTGGGCTGCATCATGTTAGCTCCACTAGCTCACTGCTAGCCTGGGCTGCACCCTGTCTGCTCCACTAGCTCACTGCTAGCCTGGGCTGCACCCTGTTAGCTCCACTAGCTCACTGCTAGCCTGGGCTGCATCATGTTAGCTCCACTAGCTCACTGCTAGCCTGGGCTGCATCATGTTAGCTCCACTAGCTCACTGCTAGCCTGTACTGGGAGTCTGGGCTGCACCCTGGGCTGCATCATGTTAGCTCCACTAGCTCACTGCTAGCCTGTACTGGGAGTCTGGGCTGCACCCTGTCTGCTCCACTAGCTCACTGCTAGCCTGGGAGTCTGGGCTGCATCATGTTAGCTCCACCAACTCACTGCTAGCCTGGGAGTCTGGGCTGCATCATGTTAGCTCCACCAACTCACTGCTAGCATGGGAGTCTGGGCTGCATCATGTTAGCTCCACCAACTCACTGCTAGCCTGGGAGTCTGGGCTGCATCATGTTAGCTCCACCAACTCACTGCTAGCCTGGGAGTCTGGGCTGCATCATGTTAACTCCACTAACTCACTGCTAGCCTGCACTGGGAGTCTGGGCTGCATCATATTAGCTCCACTAACTCACTGCTAGCCTGGGAGTCTGTGCTGCATCATGTTAGCTCCACTGACTCACTGCTAGCCTGGGAGTCTGGGCTGCATCATGTTAGCTCCACTAACTCACTGCTAGCCTGGGAGTCTGGGCTGCATCATGTTAGCTCCACTAGCTCACTGCTAGCCTGGGCTGCATCATGTTAGCTCCACTAGCTCACTGCTAGCCTGGGAGTCTGGGCTGCATCATGTTAGCTCCACTAACACACTGCTAGCCTGGGCTACATCATGTTAGCTCCACTAGCTCACTGCTAGCCTGGGCTGCATCATGTTAGCTCCACTAGCTCACTGCTAGCCTGGGCTGCATCATGTTAGCTCCACTAGCTCACTGCTAGCCTGAGAGTCTGGGCTGTATCATGTTAGCTCCACTAACTCACTGCTAGCCTGGGAGTCTGGGCTGCATCATGTTAGCTCCACTAACTCACTGCTAGCCTGGGAGTCTGGGCTGCATCATGTTAGCTCCACTAACTCACTGCTAGCCTGGGAGTCTGGGCTGCATCATGTTAGCTCCACCAACTCACTGCTAGCCTGGGAGTCTGGGCTGCATCATGTTAGCTCCACCAACTCACTGCTAGCCTGGGAGTCTGGGCTGCATCATGTTAGCTCCACCAACTCACTGCTAGCCTGGGAGTCTGGGCTGCATCATGTTAGCTCCACTAGCTCACTGCTAGCCTGGGCTGCATCATGTTAGCTCCACTAGCTCACTGCTAGCCTGGGCTGCACCCTGTCTGCTCCACTAGCTCACTGCTAGCCTGGGCTGCACCCTGTCTGCTCCACTAGCTCACTGCTAGCCTGTACTGGGAGTCTGGGCTGCATCCTGGGCTGCATGTTAGCTCCACTAGCTCACTGCTAGCCTGGGCTGCACCCTGTCTGCTCCACTAGCTCACTGCTAGCCTGGGCTGCACCCTGTCTGCTCCACTAGCTCACTGCTAGCCTGGGCTGCACCCTGTTAGCTCCACTAGCTCACTGCTAGCCTGGGCTGCATCATGTTAGCTCCACTAGCTCACTGCTAGCCTGTACTGGGAGTCTGGGCTGCACCCTGGGCTGCATCATGTTAGCTCCACTAGCTCACTGCTAGCCTGTACTGGGAGTCTGGGCTGCACCCTGTCTGCTCCACTAGCTCACTGCTAGCCTGGGAGTCTGGGCTGCATCATGTTAGCTCCACCAACTCACTGCTAGCCTGGGAGTCTGGGCTGCATCATGTTAGCTCCACCAACTCACTGCTAGCATGGGAGTCTGGGCTGCATCATGTTAGCTCCACCAACTCACTGCTAGCCTGGGAGTCTGGGCTGCATCATGTTAGCTCCACCAACTCACTGCTAGCCTGGGAGTCTGGGCTGCATCATGTTAACTCCACTAACTCACTGCTAGCCTGGGAGTCTGTGCTGCATCATGTTAGCTCCACTGACTCACTGCTAGCCTGGGAGTCTGGGCTGCATCATGTTAGCTCCACTAACTCACTGCTAGCCTGGGAGTCTGGGCTGCATCATGTTAGCTCCACTAGCTCACTGCTAGCCTGGGCTGCATCATGTTAGCTCCACTAGCTCACTGCTAGCCTGGGAGTCTGGGCTGCATCATGTTAGCTCCACTAACACACTGCTAGCCTGGGCTACATCATGTTAGCTCCACTAGCTCACTGCTAGCCTGGGCTGCATCATGTTAGCTCCACTAGCTCACTGCTAGCCTGGGCTGCATCATGTTAGCTCCACTACCTCACTGCTAGCCTGGGAGTCTGGGCTGTATCATGTTAGCTCCACTAACTCACTGCTAGCCTGCACTGGGAGTCTGGGCTTTATCATGTTAGCTCCACTAACTCACTGCTAGCCTGGGAGTCTGGGCTGCATCATGTTAGCTCCACTAGCTCACTGCTAGCCTGGGAGTCTGGGCTGTATCATGTTAGCTCCACTAACTCACTGCTAGCCTGCACTGGGAGTCTGGGCTTTATCATAATGGTAAAATAAAATAAATAAAAAAATCATGTTAGCTCCACTAACTCACTGCTAGCCTGGGAGTCTGGGCTGCATCATGTTAGCTCCACTAGCTCACTGCTAGCCTGGGAGTCTGGGCTGTATCATGTTAGCTCCACTAACTCACTGCTAGCCTGGGAGTCTGGGCTGCATCATGTTAGCTCCACTAACTCACTGCTAGCCTGGGCGTCTGGGCTGCATCATGTTAGCTCCACTAACGCACTGCTAGCCTGGGCTACATCATGTTAGCTCCACTAGCTCACTGCTAGCCTGGGCTGCATCATGTTAGCTCCACTACCTCACTGCTAGCCTGGGAGTCTGGGCTGTATCATGTTAGCTCCACTAACTCACTGCTAGCCTGCACTGGGAGTCTGGGCTGCATCATGTTAGCTCCACTAACTCACTGCTAGCCTGGGAGTCTGAGCTGCATCATGTTAGCTCCACTAACTCACTGCTAGCCTGGGAGTCTGGGCTGCATCATGTTAGCTCCACTAGCTCACTGCTAGCCTGAGAGTCTGGGCTGTATCATGTTAGCTCCACTAACTCACTGCTAGCCTGGGAGTCTGGGCTGCATCATGTTAGCTCCACTAACTCACTGCTAGCCTGGGAGTCTGGGCTGCATCATGTTAGCTCCACTAACTCACTGCTAGCCTGGGAGTCTGGGCTGCATCATGTTAGCTCCACCAACTCACTGCTAGCCTGGGAGTCTGGGCTGCATCATGTTAGCTCCACCAACTCACTGCTAGCCTGGGAGTCTGGGCTGCATCATGTTAGCTCCACCAACTCACTGCTAGCCTGGGAGTCTGGGCTGCATCATGTTAGCTCCACCAACTCACTGCTAGCCTGGGAGTCTGGGCTGCATCATGTTAACTCCACTAACTCACTGCTAGCCTGGGAGTCTGAGCTGCATCATGTTAGCTCCACTAACTCACTGCTAGCCTGGGCTGCATCATGTTAACTCCACTAACTCACTGCTAGCCTGCACTGGGAGTCTGGGCTGCATCATGTTAGCTCCACTAACTCACTGCTAGCCTGGGAGTTTGGGCTGCATCATGTTAGCTCCACTAACGCACTGCTAGCCTGGGCTACATCATGTTAGCTCCACTAGCTCACTGCTAGCCTGGGCTGCATCATGTTAGCTCCACTACCTCACTGCTAGCCTGTACTGGGAGTCTGGGCTGCATCATGTTAGCTCCACTAACTCACTGCTAGCCTGTACTGGGAGTCTGGGCTGCATCATGTTAGCTCCACTAACGCACTGCTAGCCTGGGAGTCTGGGCTGCATCATGTTAGCTCCCCGTTCATGCTGCACAGAAGTTAACACACATGGATAATGTGACAAGGCATGTAGAAATGTTAAAACTGTCAATTACTGTTTGCAGAACAATGCCCATACAGGCTAGAACACTTTACAATGCAAGAAGATACCGGTAGCTTCCAAGCTTGGTAAGCTAGCTTTCCTAGGTCGCTTCCAGCTTGGTAGACTAGCTTTCCTTGGTAGGCTAGCTTTCCTTGGTAGCTTCCAGCTTTCCTTGGTAGACTAGCTTTTATTGGTAGCTTCCAGCTTTCCTTGGTAGGCTAACTTTCCTTGGTAGCTTCCAGCTTTCCTTGGTAGGCTAGCTTTCCTTGGTAGCTTCCAGCTTTCCTTGGTAGGCTAACTTTCCTTGGTAGCTTCCAGCTTTCCTTGGTAGGCTAGCTTTCCTTGGTAGCTTCCAGCTTTCCTTGGTAGGCTAGCTTTCCTTGGTAGCTTCCAGCTTTCCTTGGTAGGCTAGCTTTCCTTGGTAGCTTCCAGCTTGGTAGGCTAGGTTTCCTTGGTAGCTTCCAGCTTTCCTTGGTAGGCTAGCTTTCCTTGGTAGGCTAGCTTTCCTTGGTAGCTTCCAGCTTGGTAGGCTAGCTTTCCTTGGTAGGCTAGCTTTCCTTGGTAATCTCTCACAAAGAAGATGATGTGAGGGGGGAGGGGCTATGAGATTATTTAATAAGATACTCTTTCAAGAGGGTTTCAGATGTTTTTCAGAAGATGGGCAGGGACTCTACTGTGCAGGAGCTGCCCTCCCGTTGGGGTGGGAAAGCCAAAAGACCAGAGATGGCAGAATGGAGTGGTCGGGTTGGGCTGTAGTGGTCGGGTTGGGCTGTAGTGGTCGGGTTGGGCTGTAGTGGTGGGGTTGGGCTGTAGTGGTGGGGTTGGGCTGTAGTGGTGGGGTTGGGCTGTAGTGGTGGGGTTGGGCTGTAGTGGTCGGGTTGGGCTGTAGTGGTCGGGTTGGGCTGTAGTGGTGGGGTTGGGCTGTAGTGGTGGGGTTGGGCTGTAGGGTTTGATCATAGCCTGAAGGTAGAGGGGCAGTTCCTCTCGCTGCTCAGTAGGTCAACATCACTGCCTTGTAGTGGACACGAGCTTCAATTCACCTTTTGACAACATCCATTTTGATTTAAAAATCAAAACTTATTTTGGCCATGGAAGATGTGGTCAGAAAGTAACTTGAGACCTGAACAGTCAAGATATAAAGATGTTTAAAGTTCACCATTTAGCATTCCCCACCATCCCATGAGACATCAATGTCTTCATCACTGGAAAATATTTAAAAAAAATTACATTTGAGTTTGATATCATTTAAAAGTGTACAGTGTTTTCAAACTATTTCATTATTTCTTGAAAATTAATTTGATAAATTAAGTCTTTTTTTTTTTACGTAAAAAAAAGAAGAACGTAAGTTATCTAAAATTGCATAAACTCAGTTGTGTTTCTCATATTCACTTTGTAGTCTAGACCCTACTTCACATCGGAGGTGGTGGTGGTTTGTGTGGTGTGCCCGCCCTCTGTTGAGACACAACATGCTCTTGAAGACAAGGTGGGTGTCATTTCAAATGATAGAAATAGTATTCATAGAATGAACCTATCCCTTCAGTCCACTGCAATTTACCTGGTACACCATTGAAATGTAAATATTGTGATGGCGCCGAATTTGTCTGAACCGTGTCAGTGCTTCTCCTTCCAATGGGGCGCCGCCCCTTTAATTCCCTATAAAATAGCCAGCTGCTCAAGAGATGGGTGTTCTAGGGGAAGAGTTCCAACCCTCAGCTCGGGAAGCTTGTTCCTACCCCGTTGTTTTGTTTCTATAAAGTGTAAGAGTCCGTGAGTCACTCTGATAGCAGAACTCCAGCGGAGAATGGAGACCTGCTCCGTATTGGTTCGGGGAGACCTGCTCCGTAGTGGTTCGGGGAGACCTGCTCCGTAGTGGTTCGGGGAGACCTGCTCCGTAGTGGTTCGGGGAGACCTGCTCCGTATTGGTTCGGGGAGACCTGCTCCGTAGTGGTTCGGGGAGACCTGCTCCGTAGTGGTTCGGGGAGACCTGCTCCGTAGTGGTTCGGGGAGACCTGCTCCGTAGTGGTTCGGGGAGACCTGCTCCGTAGTGGTTCGGGGAGACCTGCTCCGTATTGGTTCGGGGAGACCTGCTCCGTAGTGGTTCGGGGAGACCTGCTCCGTAGTGGTTCGGGGAGACCTGCTCCGTAGTGGTTCGGGGAGACCTGCTCCGTAGTGGTTCGGGGAGACCTGCTCCGTAGTGGTTCGGGGAGACCTGCTCCGTATTGGTTCGGGGAGACCTGCTCCGTATGTTAAGAGTTGTTGGAATAATATATTGTGAATCCTTACTATGTGAAAAGACAAAAAGAGCGTTTATGGTTTTCATAGGTTGTGAATGACACTGGTTTTACACTTCACTTTATGGAGGGACAATTGCGTGACTGAGGTCAGTTGGGTTCACTCAACCATTTACCGGGCCGGATCATTTTATGCCTGAGGTACTGGACATTACAGGTGAAAGGTCAAATTTTCAATTTTGACTTTAACATGAGTCCTTTTTATTGGTGTAGACTTGACGGACCAGACGGAACTCATTTCCCTACAAACAAAAAGGAGAAATTCTACAATCTCTCTGGTAGGCCGACCTACCTGGCACCGCTAACAAACAATAACCCGGTAGGCCGTTCTACCTGGCACCGCTAACAAACAATAACCCGGTAGGCCGACCTACCTGGCACCGCTAACAAACAATAACCCGGTAGGCCGACCTACCTGGCACCGCTAACAAACAATAACCCGGTAGGCCGACCTACCTGGCACCGCTAACAAACAATTACCCGGTAGGCCGACCTAACAAACAACCTCAAGTCAAAACCGTTAAAATTGTCATTTTTACTTCTAATGACGACCACCAGTCTCCCCACCATCAAAATGTCAATTTAAAAATGTTCAGTTCTATTATCTATATTTCAATAGGTTTCCTCCTGAGGATTGATCATGTAGTTTTAAAATTAACATTCGAGTCAACATACTCTGATGTGTGGACCTCCAACCATCTTTGTGGCACCATTTGAAAGTTGACATTTCTAATCTAAATCCTATTTTAGTGCATTTCAAATCAGACAAAACAGGACACACGTATTCATGAGCATGTTTCTCAACCAGCGAGTTGTTTTTTTTGTTTGGTTTTTAAAAAATGAATCAAGAATTTACAAAATAGTTAGACAATTTTGTAAGTTTTTAAAATGATATCAAACTCAACCGTTAATAAGACATTGATGTCTCGTGGGATGGTGGTAAAATGGGTCAACCTTGAACACACCCTTTTATCTCCTGGAAAATGTTTTGACATTCGGGTCTAAAAAGTCCCTTTCTGACCACACAACGGGCAAATGTCTTGGAAACTTTTCGTTGAAATCAAAAACGGGATGCTGTCAAGAAGTGATTGAGGTAAATCCATTTGAATTCGACGCACACACACACACATTTAATACGCATTTACCTGTACTGTGAATAGACCTAGGCTACATCTTGACATACCCACTTTATCAATACAGATTTACCATTCAAATAAAATTACCATTATGTTACGTAATTAAATTTGTAAAAAAAATAAATCAAATTGATTGTAAACTGAACAAAAAATATAAAAAGCGACATGCAACAATTTCTTAGATTTTACTGTTACAGTTCATATAAGGAAATCAGTCAATTTAAATAGAATTCATTAGGTCCTAATCTATGGATTTCACATGACTGGGAATACTGATATGAATCTGTTGGTCACAGATACCTTAAAAAGAAAGGTAGGGGTGTGGATCAGGAAACCAGTCAGTATCTGGTGTGACCACCATTTGCCTCATGCAGCGTGACACATCTCCTTCACATAGAGTTGATCAGGCTGTTGATTGTGGCCTGTGGAATGTTGTCCCATTTCCTCTTCAATGGCTGTGTGAAGTTGCTGGATATTGGCGGATACTGGAACAAGCTGTCGTACACGTTGATCCAGAGCATTCCAAACATGCTCAGTGGGTGACATGTCTGGTGAGTATTTTTCAGCTTCCAGGAATTGTGTACAGATCCTTGCGGCGTGGGGCTGTGCATTATCATGCTGAAACATGAGGTGATGGCGGCGGATGAATGGCACAACAATGGGCCTCAGTATCTCGTCACGGTATCTTTATGCATTCAAATTGCCATCTATAAAATGCAATTGTGTTCGTTGTCCGTAGCTTATGCCTGCCCATACCATAACCCAACCGCCACCATGGGGCACTCTGTTCACAACGTTGACATCAGCAAACCGCTCGCCAACACTGCGCCATACACACGGTCTGCGGTTGTGAGGCCAGTTGGACGTCATGCCAAATTCTCTAAAACGATATTGGAGGCGGCTTATGGTAGAGAAATGAACATTAAATTATCTGGCAACAGACAGCTCTGGTAAACATTCCTGCAGTCAGCATGTCAATTACACACTCCCTCAACTTGAGACATCTTGTGTGACAAAACTTCACATTTTAGAGTGACCTTTTATTGTCCCGAGCCCAAGGTGCACCTGTGTAATGATCACGCTGTTTAATCAGCTTCTTGATATACCACACCTGTCAGGTGGATGGATTATCTTGGCAAAGGAGAAAGGCTCACTATCAGGGGATGTAAACAAACAAGAAAGAAATAAGCTTTTTGTGCGTATGAAACATTTCTGGGATCTTTTATTTCAGCTCATGAAAACATGGGACCAACACTTTACATGTTGCCTTTATATTTTTTGTTCAGTGAATAATTTATTCGTTAATGCATA
Organism: Salvelinus alpinus; assembly: GCF_045679555.1. Taxonomy (NCBI): domain Eukaryota; kingdom Metazoa; phylum Chordata; class Actinopteri; order Salmoniformes; family Salmonidae; genus Salvelinus; species Salvelinus alpinus. The sequence goes on along the minus strand of NC_092116.1, from coordinate 37,036,110 downwards.
CATGTTGATGTAAAAAAAATATAAAAAAATCTACCGTCATGATATTGAATTCAAGATGGCCACCGATTGAACAGGTCAGTAGCTGAGTTCACCTGCCATTCTGGGACTTTGACTTATATGCCATCTTTTGTTGCCGTGGTATCGTTTAGCTATCGTTTTCCTATCAAATATCGTGACTGTATCGAGTATTGGAATACTAAACCTGATATTGGGGTCAAAATTCTAGTATGGTGACAACGCTATAGGGAATAAGGGGGGGGGGGGCATTTGAGATCTGTCAGAGCGCACTCACCTCTTCATCCTGACCAGCACTGATCTCTGTAACAGTATTGTTCCCCTTCACTGCTACCCCACCCTCCTCTCCGTTCCCCTTCACTGCTACCCCACCCTCCTCTTCGTTCTCCTTCACTGCTACCCCACCCTCCTCTCCGTTCCCCTTCACTGCTACCCCACCCTCCTCTTCGTTCTCCTTCACTGCTACCCCACCCTCCTCTCGGTTCCCCTTCACTGCTACCCCACCCTCCTCTTCGTTCCCCTTCACTGCTACCCCACCCTCCTCCTCCTCGTTCCCCTTCACTGCTACCCCACCCTCCTCTCGGTTCCCCTTCACTGCTACCCCACCCTCCTTCCCCTTCACTGCTACCCCAGCCTCCTCCTCCTCATTCCCCTTCACTGCTACCCCACCCTCCTCTCCGTTCCCCTTCACTGCTACCCCACCCTCTTTCCCCTTCACTGCTACCCCACCCTCCTCTTCGTTCTCCTTCACTGCTACCCCACCCTCCTCTTCGTTCTCCTTCACTGCTACCCCACCCTCCTCCTCCTCGTTCCCCTTCACTGCTACCCCACCCTCTTTCCCCTTCACTGCTACCCCACCCTCCTCTTCGTTCTCCTTCACCGCTACCCCACCCTCCTCTTCGTTCTCCTTCACTGCTACCCCACCCTCCTCTTCGTTCCCCTTCACTGCTACCCCACCCTCCTCTTCGTTCCCCTTCACTGCTACCCCACCCTCCTCCTCCTCGTTCCCCTTCACTGCTACCCCACCCTCTTTCCCCTTCACTGCTACCCCACCCTCCTCTTCGTTCTCCTTCACTGCTACCCCACCCTCTTTCCCCTTCACTGCTACCCCACCCTCCTCTTCGTTCTCCTTCACCGCTACCCCACCCTCCTCTTCGTTCTCCTTCACTGCTACCCCACCCTCCTCTTCGTTCCCCTTCACCGCTACCCCACCCCCCTCCTCTTCATTCCCCTTCTTAACCTCTTCCTTGTGGATTACTTCTTTGTCTGTTTCTAAACATTCCACCTCCCTCATCTTACTGACTTCAATCTTTCCCTCTTCAACACCAACTTCCTTTATCTTCTCTCCCTCATCCTCCTTTTTCCTCTTCCTCCCTCTACGCTCCCCCAGTTTCTTTCTCTCTTCTGTTGTCTTCTCTCCCTCATCCTCCTTTTTCCTCTTCCTCCCTCTACTCTCCCCCTGTTTCTTTCTCTCTTCTGTGGTCTTCTCTCTCTTGCTCTTTGTAGTGGAAGAGCTTTTCTCCTCCGTCAATCTTGTCTTCTTGCTGGCTGTGGAGACCAGAACAGGACGTCCATTTTAGAATCCCCCTGTCCCATGACACCACATTGATATAATTGATACAAAATGGCTGACAGCTAGTGGTGATGTTCTTTACCTGGTGGGATTACAGTTGAACCGGCCGGGGCTGTCTTCTGCCCTTGGACAGGCTCGTCCTGGGTAGGATGCATTCCAATCTAATGACACGTATTAGCATAGCAGAGGTTATTGGTCTTTTAAATTGATTTATAAACTCGTTTGTAAACATCAGCAATTAAAAAAGCCTTTATACATCTAGATCTGACAGATAAATGTTAAGTTTAGAAACATTGGTGCTTTTCCCCTCCATACCTTTTTCCTTTTCTCAGCTCTTGTGTTGGCCGGCGTGTCAGTTTTCTGTTGGCCGTCGGCCGATGTTTTTTTGTTTCCCGGGGCCGTCACTGCCACTGTCTTGATAGTCTTCGCTTGTGTTTTAGGGGCCTTTATCGAGGCCTGTTTAGGGAAGGTGGACATCTGTAAGGAAGTAAAAAAAAAATAATAAAAAAAAAAAAAGACTAATGATTTTCTACTATTATATAGCTACTGTCTGTATCACAGCTGGACAGTCGACTCACTTTGACCGGCGCTGGTGTCTTGGACTGGTCTGGAGGTTTTTCTGCTTGCTCCTTTTTGGCTGCGCTAGCACCCACCTGTTTCAGACAGAGAAACAGAGACTGAGCTGAGAGCAAGAGGAATTCCAATTCACTACATGGAGGGAGGTGTGTCAGAGAGAGATAGAGAGAGTGAGTGAGAGAGTGTGTGTGTGTGTGTCAGAGAGCAAGTGAGAGAGTGTGCCTGTGTGAAAGAGAGAGAGAGTGTGCCTGTGTGAAAGAGACAGAGAGAGAGACAGACAGAGAGAGAGAGAGACAGACAGAGAGAGAGAGAGACAGAGAGAGACAGAGAGAGAGACAGAGAGAGAGAGAGACAGACAGAGAGAGACAGACAGAGAGTGTCCTCCTCACCTTCTGTTTGCTGCATACTTTAGGAGTGTTCTCTATCTCCCACATTCCCTCTGTGAAGCCTCTAATGCGCACTCCTTTCCCATATCTGCCCTTGTTCCCTACGTAGGTCACTATATTTTCAAATGGTATGGATGCTCTGGGAACAGAAGAAGGAGACGCGGTCCACAAACAAGAACAGAATGACAGAAACCATCAAATTCCCATTTTGGCCATTTATCAGACACTTATCTAGGGCGACTTACAGTCAGTACAAACTAATCATACATACTAATTATATATTTCCAATTGGAGACTACTAGCATGTAATAATCATAATAATAAATAAATAAATGATAATAATGATAATAAATAACAATAAATAATAGATAATAAATAACAATGATAATAAATAACAATAGATAATAATAATTATAATAAATAGTAATAATAATAATAAATAACAATAAATAATAATAATGATAATAAATAGTAAATAATGGTAAATAATAAATATTGATAATAATAATATAATAATAAATATAAATAATAATGATGTTATAGGAGCAACTATTTAAAAAATATTCCCATCCCTCGTCTTTCCAGTTCGCTGTTGCTAGCGACTGGAACTCAAACTGGACAGTTTTATCTCCATCTCTTCATTCAAAGACTCAATCAATGACACTCTTACTAACAGTTGTGGCTGCTTTGCGTGATATATTGTTGCCTCTACCTTCTTGCCCTTTGTGCTGTTGTCTGCGCCCAATAATGTTTGTACCATGTTTTGTGCTGCTACCATGTTGTGCTGCTACCATGCTGTGTTGTCATGTGTTTCTGCCTTGCTATGTTGTTGTCTTAGGTCTCTCTTTATGTCGTTTTGTGTTGTCTCTCTTGTCCTGATGTGTGTTTTGTCCTATATTTATATTTTATTATATGAAAATAATAATTTGTTCTTAACTGACTTGCCTAGTTAAATAAAAGTTAAATAAAAGTTAAATAAAACATGAATAAAAAGCTGCATCAGTAAATCAGCCTTAGCCTTGGATTGGAAGGAAGGAAGGATTGGAAGGAAGGATAGGAAGGAAGGATTGGAAAGAAAGATAGGAAGGAAGTCTCCTCTACTTACGTCTGGTGAGTTCCAAAGAAGAACACTGGAACCTTCTTCTTAGAGATCTCGCCCCGGGCGATCTGTAGGAGAAACACAGACACTATCTGTCTGTCTGTCTGTAGGAGAAACACAGACACTATCTGTCTGTCTGTCTGTAGGAGAAACACAGACACCATCTGTCTGTCTGTCTGTAGGAGAAACACAGACACTATCTGTCTGTCTGTCTGTAGGAGAAACACAGACACCATCTGTCTGTCTGTCTGTAGGAGAACCACAGACACTGTCTGTCTGTCTGTAGGAGAACCACAGACACTATCTGTCTGTCTGTAGGAGAACCACAGACACTATCTGTCTGTCTGTAGGAGAAACACAGACACTATCTGTCTGTCTGTAGGAGAAACACAGACACTATCTGTCTGTCTGTAGGAGAAACACAGACACTATCTGTCTGTCTGTCTGTAGGAGAAACACAGACACTATCTGTCTGTCTGTCTGTCTGTCTGTCTGTAGGAGAAACACAGACACTATCTGTCTGTCTGTAGTCGAAACACAGACACTATCTGTCTGTCTGTCGGAGAAACACAGACACTATCTGTCTGTCTGTCTGTCTGTCTGTAGGAGAAACACAGACACTATCTGTCTGTCTGTCTGTCTGTCTGTAGGAGAAACACAGACACCATCTGTCTGTCTGTCTGTAGGAGAAACACAGACACTATTGGCTTGTCTCAACCATCTTCCTCTCCTGAGCCCTTTGAGGAGTTGCAGTGATGAGACAAAATCGTAACTAGCAATTAGGGAGAAAAACAGGGTCAAATAAAAAAGGTTGTCAACTACATAGGGACTACATAGGGCATCAGCAGACAGTCAGTGTGTGTGTGAGAGAGAGAGTGTCAGACTCACCCTGGCCGGCCAGTGGGGGAAGCCCCTCATCTTGGCGAAGACCAAGTCCCCAGGTTGGAACGTGTCTGCTGCCTTGCCTGGCATCCTGCTGCAGCACTACTTCTCATACTGTGGAGAGGAGAGGAGGGAGATAAGGTCGCCCTGATAGAGATCAGCTGACAAGACAGACACGTTGCTAAAACACTAGTAGAGAGGTAGTTGGTTTGCAAAACCAGACATCGTAAAAATAAAGGAAAAGCGCCAATCTTCAGTTGCTACAACAATTTTGACATCAATGAATGATATAAACACATTGAGTCTTGAAGAATATAACTTCTTCTACTACTTCTTCTACTTCTGCCTCGTGAGTTTAGCACAACTGTGGAACTCTATCAGAACCCAAGCTAGCTAAGTTAGCCTTCAACAGGAAGTGAACGGTAAAACAAAGAGCTAGCTGTTGGACCACGCAGTGTCAGACGTTCACAGTAACAGAGTAGCAAGGGGAAAAAAACATATTTTCACCGTTTCATATCATCGAAATCCCAGCACGTTTTTTGGGCTCATTTCAGTCATTTTTACCTGATGAATCCTGTTGAAAAATCATTTTTTTTAAAAGGGACCATTTAGTTTACATACATTGAAAATGATACTGTTTCTGCTTCCTGTTGTCATGGCTTTGTGATTTATGTCCTAGTGTCATAACAACGCTTTTAAAATGTCCAAATTTATAATCAATAAGTTGTGATATTTTTTTTAAAGACCAATACATAATAATTACTCCCTCCACACAGGTCACACTTGTATTCTAGGGCTGAAAAAGAATAATCTTGGTCGACCGAGAGTCATCTGTTTTTTCAACCAATCGATTACAAGCAGTCACTTAAGACTGGAAATAATTTGATTGTTCTACTTTAAATTGTTCCCGCCTAAATCACTCACATCGATATTGTATAGAAATCAATGGAACTGGGACAATAACTGCGGTACCGAACAGACAAACCGCAAGTAACTTGGGTATACTACATATAGTATCAGTGGATAGATGACAACCTGTTGTGGCAATTTACCGAGTCCTCCTTGCTAGCTAGCGGGAGGCAGGGTCCTTCGGCTCCCACCTACCCTCACGGTTAACAGAACTGGGGGGGGCTAACGAAACAGTCTACCTAGCTAGCACACGGTGTCACTCCTGCCTGCTGTATACCAGATTCCTCCTTAGGACTAGCTGGCTAAGCTAGTAAACAGTGTCCTTCACTCCCACCTGACATCAGCAAACCACTCGCCCACACAACGCCATACAGAGTCTGCCATCTGCCCGGTACAGTTGAAATCGGGTTTCATCCGTGAAGAGGACACTTCTCCAGCGTGCCAGTGGCCATCGAAGGTGAACATTTGCCCACTGAAGTCGGTTATGATGCCAAACTGCAGTCAGGTCAAGACCCTGGTGAGGACGACGAGTACGCAGCTGAACTTCCCTGAGACGGTTTCTGACAGTTGGTGCAGAAATGCTTCTGTTGTCCAAACCCACAGTTTCATCAGCTGTCCTGGTGGCTGGTCTCAGACGAACCCGCAGGTGAAGAAGCCGGATGTGGAGGTCCTGGGCTGGCACGATTACAGGTGGTTGTGAGGCCAGTTGGACTTACTGCCAAATTCTCTACAACAACATTGGAGACGGCTTATGGTAGAGAAATTAACATTAAAATCTCTGGCAACAGCTCTGGTGGACATTCTTGCAGTCAGCATGCCAATTGCACGCTCCCTCAACTTGAGACATCTGTGGCATTGTGTTGTGAGAAAAATGCATATTTTAGAGTGGCCTTTTACCCGCCCCAGCGTAACAGTTTTGCTTCCGTCCCTCACCTCGCCCCTACCTGGGCTCGAACCAGGGACCCTCTGCACACATCAACAACAGTCACCCACAAAGCACCGTTACCCATCACTCCACAAAAGCCGCTGCCCTTGCAGAGCAAGGGGAACAACTACTTCAAGGACTCAGAGCGAGTGACGTCACCGATTGAAACGCTATTAGCGCTCACCCTGCTAACTAGCTAGCCATTTCATACCGGTTACACCAGCACAAGGTGCACCTGTGTAATGATTATGTTGTTTAATCAGCTTCTTGATACGCCACACCAGGTGGATGGATTATCTTGGCAAAGGAGAAATGCTCACCGACAGGGATGTAAACAAATTTAGGCACAATTTCATAGTAATAAGCTTTTTGTGCCTATAGAAAAAGTCTGTCGTCTTTTATTTCTGCTCATGAAACATGGGACAAACACTTTACATACTGCCTTTATATTCTGGTTCAGTATACGTTCTTAGTCATTATCAAATAGACTTCTCAAACATAAGTCACTTTGCTATTACGTTTATTTTGATTGGCGATTATCTACATTTATCAAAAGTCCCATTTAAGTGGCCTGATTTCAGATGCACGCAACTGTCCATTTAAAGCAGGATTACTAGGGGAAATCGTTCTGGCAAAGCATGTAAACGTTAACTAACTATTATATTAAATCTGACTATCCACAATAATTGCATTATCGTGTGCAAGTAAGCGTACTCATGGACACTCAAGAGTACGGGAGGCTTGGGCGCCATTTTCGTAAAGTAAGAACGCGATCCACCAGCCAAACATGGAACGAACAGACTTCCCTCACCAGTTAGCGTGAAGAACTGGAAGTCAAGCAATGGACAGTCAATAACATGTTTAAGTGGCAGCCTTCATATTACACCGTCGTAGACTGACACGTTTATTAGCTCGGAGCTCATAAATGTGCTTGATTCTTTGGCGTCTTTTTGCTATATATTAGATAGATCATGTTTACAAAAAGAGGCTAGCTATATAGCTAGCAAGCCGAGTCACTGAAAACGGAACACCGTTGTATCTTTTCTCCGTTATTAGATTGCTAACTTTGCCACAATAATGCATTGTAGCAAGGTAGTCTAGTAAAAAAAAATATGCATGCGTATTGTTGAAATTCTTACCAGAAAACAAGTGGGCCAGAGTTGTAAAGGCGTGCCTGTTACTCGCAGCTGGAATTGAATTCACACGTGTGAAGCTAGCTACAATAACAATCAACCACAATGGGGAAATTTGCGGTTCGACTTCAAAATAAAGGTCTCCCCTTTGAAATCGCCTCATAACCGATACAAATAGTGGAATCATGACAAATTTTGACGACTTAATTCTGAACGAGGTTGGAATGTTGTTATATACATTTTTTTTTTAAATACAATAATTAATTTGACACAAAACAGTACAAATCTGTTGAAATATTTTTGATTTATTAGACTTCAAAATTGCATTGGGGGCCATACTTCAATCATCCTTATGTGGCTAGCTTCACACAGGTCTCACTTCCGCCCTCCGCTGGACTGGGTCATGGCTAGATAGTATCCATCTTTTGTCAAATGAACGTCAAAAGTTGTTGTTTATTGCATTTCAGCTAACCCTAACCCTTTTCCTAAACGTAACCTAATTCTCATAACCTGCTACGTTAATTATCCTAACCTGCTGCGTAAATTATCCTGAACTACTACGAAAAGTCAAAGCTCATGTTAACTTGACATGGATCCGTCTAGCTATTATGGCGGCCGTACCACGAGGGCAAGCCAGGGGGGACATACTTCGCAGTATAAAGGCCATAACGTTAACTATCAAACTAATGCAAACCAGTTGAACATTTAGCCAGAACTGGAGATTAAACGAAACTTTACTCAGAGAGTTTCTAAACCTAAACCAGCACCCACCCATAGCACGCGCTCCAGCAGGTATATTTCAATGGTCACCCCCAAAGCCAATTCCTCTTTGGCCGACTTTCCTTCCAGTTCTCCGCTGCCAATGACTGGAACGAACTGCAAAAATCACTGCAGCTGGAGACTCATATCTCCCTCACTAACTTTAAGCACCAACTGTCAGAGCAGCTCACAGATCACTGCACCTGTACATAGCCCATCTGTAAATAGCCCATCCAACTACCTCATCCCCATACTGTTATTTTTTTATTTTGCTCCTTTGCACCAGTATCTCTACTTGCACATCTATCCCGCCAGTGTTTAATTGCTAATTATTTCGCCACTATGGCCTATTTATTGCCTTACCTCCCTTATCCTACCTATTTTCACACAATGTATATGTACTTTTTCTATTGTGTTATTGACTGTATGTTTGTTTATTCCATGTGTAACTCTGTGTTGTTGTTTGTGTCGCACTGCTTTGTCTTGGCCAGGTCGCAGTTGTAAATGAGAACTTGTTCTCAACTAGCCTACCTAGTTAAATAAAGGTGAAATAAAAATAAATAAAACATTGCTTTACTCATCCACGTCTCGATTCCCCCTTCATAATTATTATATTTTATTCCAATTTCAAATTACAACACAATAACAAATAAATATAGGACATCAACTACAAATATATGTTCTTCTTATGAAACAAATTAACAAATAATAAATAAATAAAACTTCATAGACATTCTGTTGTTTACGAACCCCTTCTTAAACGCGTCAGAGGCCTGTCCGGCCAATCGAAGGGCTAGAAGGGAGAGGGAAGTGACGTACGAAAACAAACGGCAAAGATGGCGTCACATTCAAACGGATATTGAGACAAACATCTGTAAGTTCCTATTTAAACGTACTATACTGTCGTAACTTCATCGCCACCGAGTTGTATGAAGTATAAAACATTATTGTTATTTCAGAAGTTCTAACATTTGTTGTCCAAAATGCACTTATTTGACCGCTTCGACAACGATCCTCTTGTTTTGGGCAAAGCGGTCTTGCTGGCAAGGCAACGTTAGCTAAGCAACCTAACGTTAACTCAGCTATCTCAAGGGTCTCTGACTAGCAAACAAACTATCAGCGGGTTTACTGTCAAGCCAGAGAGGAAGCTATCCAATATAGTTAGCCGCCCAATCCCTTTGCTTCAATACTCCGCAATTGTATTTTTCGTTTACTTGCTAGCTAGATATTCTCATACTAGTGTGACCTATCTAGTTAACGTTAACTAGTAGTAGCTGGCTAGCTTAGCTCAATGCCTTCACTTGTAAGGTAAACAAAACATCATTGTGTTTCCAAGGTTACAAATAGGCTTTTAGCTAACCAAATATGTGCATTATTGGCTGTGTAATACATTATCAGGGGACAACAGACTAGAATCTGTAAGTCTGGACAGAGTATCCTCTCTGACCTGGCATTATGCCAACGGAAAGACCAGCGGCAGTCACTTCGGAGCGGCTCCGACATCATGACCGACCCAGACGAAAGGACAGTGTGCAGTCCAAGCCCTCCCTGCGGGCCTCACACCCCCGATCAGCGGCTACTGCAGCCAAGTGCTGCGAGGATGAGATCAACAGGTACGGGGGAACCTTTGATCTACAGGTAGATCTGGCCAACGCCTTTTAAAATGATCTAAGAGGCCAAAATATGTTTTAAGTGTACATATATAATAGTTATTTTTTTTAGATGTTTGAATACACAGATAGACAGTTGTTGTGTAAAGTCAACACATTTTACTGTTGTCAAAATCTACAGATATTTAAATGTTGCATATTTACGGATGCTTGCCAATAACCTAGATGTTTACACACAGATAAATGCAATTTTAACTGTAGTTTTCTCTGTGTTTCAGACTGAAGGAGATAATCTGTGCTCTGCAGGCTGAGCGTCAGCAACAGCGTTCCAGGGAAGAGGAGGGGGACAAGCTGGGGGGTGTTGGACTGGGACCGCGGGGGCCCGAGGAGCTACGATGGCGGATCAACCAGCTGGAGAGAGACAAGCTGGAACTAACCTCCAAACACAATGAACAGGTACTGTAGACCTACCCTTACTTTTATAACACAATATCAATACTACTGTATCATAACACAATACAATATCAATACCACTGTATAATAACACAATACTATATCAATACTACTGTATCATATCATAACACAATACAATATCAATACCACTGTATAATAACACAATACTATATCAATACTACTGTATCATATCATAACACAATACAATATCAATACTACTGTATCATAACACAATACAATATCAATACTACCTACACTTTTATAACACAATGTCAATACTACTGTATAGTAACTACACTTTTATAATACGATGTCAATACTACTGTATAGTAACTACACTTTTATAATACAGTATCAATACTACTGTATAGTAACTACACTTTTATAATACAATATCAATACTACTGTATAGTAACTACACTTTTATAACACAATGTCAATACTACTGTATAGTAACTACACTTTTATAATACAGTATCAATACTACTGTATAGTAACTACACTTTTATAATACAATATCAATACTACTGTATAGTAACTACACTTTTATAATACAGTATCAATACTACTGTATAGTAACTACACTTTTATAATACAATGTCAATACTACTGTATAGTAACTACACTTTTATAATACAATATCAATACTACTGTATAGTAACTACACTTTTATAATACAGTATCAATACTACTGTATAGTAACTACACTTTTATAATACAATGTCAATACTACTGTATAGTAACTACACTTTTATAATACAATATCAATACTACTGTATAGTAACTACACTTTTATAATACAATATCAATACTACTGTATAGTAACTACACTTTTATAATACAATGTCAATACTACTGTATAGTAACTACACTTTTATAATACAATGTCAATACTACTGTATAGTAACTACACTTTTATAATACAATGTCAATACTACTGTATAGTAACTACACTTTTATAATACAATATCAATACTACTGTATAGTAACTACACTCTTATAACACAATATCAATACTACTGTATAGTAACTACACTTTTATAACACAATATCAATACTACTGTATAGTAACTACACTTTTATAACACAATATCAATACTACTGTATAGTAACTACACTTTTATAACACAATATCAATACCACTGTATAATAACACAATACAATGTCAATACTACTGTATAATAACTACACTAAAATATAATTTCGCTGCTATGTACAGTACCAGTCAAACAGTTGGACACACCTACTCATTCCAGGGTTTTTCTAAAAAAAATTCTGTTTATCTACATTGTAGAATAATAGTGAAGACATCAAAACTATGAAATAACACATATGGAATCATGTGGTAACCAAAAAAGTGTTAAAACAATCAAAATATATTTTAGATTCTTCAAAGTAGCCCCGCTTTGCCTTGATGGCAGTTTTGCACACTCTTGGCATTCTCTCAACCAGCTTCATGAGGTAGTCACCTTGCTGCTAGGTTCCTCAACTTCGGTGGTCGGGTCAGCAGGCTGCTCGGTGAGCTCAGCTTCGCAATCGACATGGTGGTCCTCTGTTTCTTTGCTCTTGGCGGTGCCCGGCCATTTTCAGAATATACAGATAGAATTATTTGGCTCGCGGCTAACAAGAACGTGGCTGGTGAAATAGGTGTTAATTTCCAGCGCCGAGTGTGTGCTGACGTGATTTATTACGATGGCTCTGTATAAACCTCTAGTTTGATACACATTGAAGTGGAAGGGAGCCAACTGGGACAGTCATATCACCCAACGTTCCTCCAACCTTCCCCTCCAGGTATCCTCTCTAGAGGGCCAGGTGGCCAGGCTGAGAGCAGCAGTGGAGAGAGGAGAGGCACAGAGACAGACTCTTGAGTATGATATGGCTGTAACCAGGAAGGAGGCTGGAGCGGAGAGAAGTAACGTCCAGGAAAACATGGCTGCTCTCTGCAGTCAGAATGAACAACTCATGGGTAAGAGAGAGAGAGAGAGACTGTGTGAGAGTGTGAGTGATTGAGTGAAAGAGAGAGAGCTGAGCGATTAGTGGTTTTTGATGTTGGTTCGATTATTACAAAATAATCACTGTTTTGGATTTTCGGTTTCTATATGTTTTTTCAACATTAAAAACATTATGAAATATAATATAACAATTAATAATTAATTACAATGATTTAGAGCTTTTGAATGGAAATTCCGAAGCCATAAATAGTGAACGTTCAACGGCCAAAACATTCCATTGTCTCTGTCAGGTCCATATTGGGTCGACATCAATAGAAACACAGGAAATTACTATGAAATAAAAACACATTTCAGTTGTGTTTATTACTCAGTTTATATTGGATTAATTTATTATTTTTCATTCCTCAAAGTCATCACCTGTCTGTAGTAATCACCTGTCTGTAGTAATCACCTGTCTGTAGTAATAACCTGTCTGTAGTTATCACCTGTCTGTAGTAATCACCTGTCTGTAGTAATCACCTGTCTGTAGTAATCACCTGTCTGTGGTAATAACCTGTCTGTAGTAGTCACCTGTCTGTAGTAATCACCTGTCTGTAGTAATCACCTGTCTGTAGTAATAACCTGTCTGTAGTTATCACCTGTCTGTAGTAATCACCTGTCTGTAGTAATCACCTGTCTGTGGTAATCACCTGTCTGTAGTAATCACCTGTCTGTAGTAATCACCTGTCTGTGGTAATCACCTGTCTGTAGTAATCACCTCTCTTTAGTAATCACCTGTCTGTAGTAATCACCTGTCTGTAGTAATCACCTGTCTGTAGTAATCACCTGTCTGTGGTAATCACCTGTCTGTGGTAATCACCTGTCTGTGGTAATCACCTGTCTGTAGTAATCACCTGTCTGTAGTAATCACCTGTCTGTAGTAATCACCTGTCTGTGGTAATCACCTGTCTGTGGTAATCACCTGTCTGTAGTAATCACCTGTCTGTAGTAATCACCTGTCTGTAGTAATCACCTGTCTGTAGTAATCACCTGTCTGTGGTAATCACCTGTCTGTAGTAATCACCTGTCTGTGGTAATCACCTGTCTGTGGTAATCACCTGTCTGTGGTAATCACCTGTCTGTAGTAATTACATGTCCCCAAAAAACTGCCGCAATGGATTATGGTCATTGTAGTTCATTTCTGCGCAGAACTAGGTTGAATCTTTGCTAAATTAAAACTACAACGCCCTTCAGCCCAGCGACTTCATTTCTCTCTAGAGACACGGCACGTTGGGCACACAAAAAAACACAGAGCTTAATGAAATTCAAGTACCGACGTCAGTCAATGAGTTGTTTAATTACCAGAAAAATAAAATATATGTCTGTTAATCACTCAGCACTACAGATTGATGTTGAGTATTTGAGTGTGTATTGTTTGATGATGATGATGATGGTGGTGTGTATGTCTGTATCGATGCTTTATGTGTGTGTGTGTGTGTGTGTGTGTGTGTGTGTGTGTGTGTGTGTGTGTGTGTGTGTGTGTGTGTGTGTGTGTGTGTGTGTGTGTGTGTGTGTGTGTGTCTATCCATGTGTCAGAGCTGCAGCAGAAAGTGTGTGTCCTTCAGAAGGCTCTGGAGATCACGCGGATGGCCCGGGAAGAGGACCAGCATGCATTGCAACAGGAAGTGGAGGAGCGGGACGGACTGGTGCTGAGCGCTAACACAGAGAATGATCAGCTCACCGCTGAGAACAAACACCTACACACCCTGCTGCAGGTAACACACACACACACACACACACACACACACACACACACACACACACACACACACCACACACACACCCTGCTGCAGGTAACACACACACACACACACACACACACACACACACACACACACACACACACACACACACACACCCTGCTGCAGGTAACACACACACACACACACACACACACACACACACACACCCTGCTGTAGGAAACACACACACACCCTGCTGCAGGTAACACACACACACCCTGCTGCAGGTAACACACACACACACACACACACACACCCTGCTGCAGGTAACACACACACACACCTGCTGTAGGTAACACACACACACCCTGCTGTAGGTAACACACACCTGCTGTAGGTAACACACACACACCCTGCTGTAGGTAACACACACACACCCTGCTGTAGGTAACACACACCCTGCTGTAGGTAACACACACACACCCTGCTGTAGGTAACACACACACACCCTGCTGTAGGTAACACACACACACCCTGCTGTAGGTAACACACACACACCCTGCTGTAGGAAACACACACACACCCTGCTGTAGGAAACACACACACACCCTGCTGTAGGAAACACACACACACACCCTGCTGTAGGAAACACACACACACACCCTGCTGTAGGAAACACACACACACCCTGCTGTAGGTAACACACACACACCCTGCTGTAGGTAACACACACACACCCTGCTGTAGGTAACACACACACACCCTGCTGTAGGTAACACACACACACCCTGCTGTAGGTAACACACATACACCCTGCTGTAGGTAACACACATACACCCTGCTGTAGGTAACACACACACACACACACCCTGCTGTAGGTAACACACACCCACCCTGCTGTAGGTAACACACACCCTGCTGTAGGTAACACACACCCTGCTGTAGGTAACACACACACACCTTGCTGTAGGTAACACACACACACACCCTGCTGTAGGTAGCACACACACCCTGCTGTAGGTAACACACACACACCTTGCTGTAGGTAACACACACACACCTTGCTGTAGGTAACACACACACACCTTGCTGTAGGTAACACACACACACCTTGCTGTAGGTAACACACACACACACACACCCTGCTGTAGGTAACACACACACACCCTGCTGTAGGTAACACACACACACCCTGCTGTAGGTAACACACACACACCCTGCTGTAGGTAGCACACACACCCTGCTGTAGGTAACACACACACACACCTTGCTGTAGGTAACACACACACACCTTGCTGTAGGTAACACACACCTTGCTGTAGGTAACACACACCTTGCTGTAGGTAACACACACACACCCTGCTGTAGGTAACACACACACACCCTGCTGTAGGTAACACACACACACCCTGCTGTAGGTAGCACACACACCCTGCTGTAGGTAACACACACACACCTTGCTGTAGGTAACACACACACACACCTTGCTGTAGGTAACACACACACACCTTGCTGTAGGTAACACACACACACCTTGCTGTAGGTAACACCCACACACCTTGCTGTAGGTAACACACACACACCCTGCTGTAGGTAACACACACACACCCTGCTGTAGGTAACACCCACACACCTTGCTGTAGGTAACACCCACACACCTTGCTGTAGGTAACACCCACACACCTTGCTGTAGGTAACACCCACATACCTTGCTGTAGGTAACACCCACACACCTTGCTGTAGGTAACACCCACACACCTTGCTGTAGGTAACACACACAGCTATTGATAGTTGTATAATTGTTCCTAAGGACATAAATAAACCCTGGTTTCTCCACCAGTCTGACCTGGAGAAGTCACTACTATCTGCATTGATTGCAGTGGGTTTAACAAGTGACTTCAATAAGGGATCATAACTTTCACCTGGATTCACCTGGTCAGTCTACAGTATGTCATGGAAAGAGCAGGTGTTCTCAATGTTTTGTACACTCAGTGTATATTTCCACAGTATGAGGTTGGAATAATTCTGTGAAATTGTGAAAATGTTGCTCTTTTAGTTTCACAGCTATTTAAAAAGACTGGCTGAGGTATTTAATTTGTACACAGAAAGGATCTCATGTTGATATGAAGGTACTGTATTTAATTTGTACCCAGAAAGGATCTCATGTTGAGATGAATGTACTGTATTTAATTTGTACCCAGAAAGGATCTCATGTTGAGATGAAGGTACTGTATTTAATTTGTACCCATAAAGGATCTCATGTTGATATGAAGGTACTGTATTTAATTTGTACCCAGAAAGGATCTCATATTGAGGTGAAGGTACTGTGTTTAATTTGTACCCAGAAAGGATGTCATATTGAGATGGCTGCGTTAGACTTTTAAACAGGTCATCTTGGTTACCAGAAGGAGATTCTCAAACCTCCAACTTCAAGGTTACCTTGTTATCCTTGGTCTGTAACATGCAGTGAAGTGGACAGGTTACCATTGGTCTGTAACATGCAGTGAAGTGGACAGGTTACCTTGTTATGCTTGGTGTGTAACATGCAGTGAAGTGGACAGGTTACCTTGTTATCCTTGGTCTGTAACATGCAGTGAAGTGGACAGGTTACCATTGGTCTGTAACATGCAGTGAAGTGGACAGGTTACCTTGTTATCCTTGGTCTGTAACATGCAGTGAAGTGGACAGGTTACCATTGGTCTGTAACATGCAGTGAAGTGGACAGGTTACCTTGTTATCCTTGGTCTGTAACATGCAGTGAAGTGGACAGGTTACCATTGGTCTGTAACATGCAGTGATGTGGACAGGTTACCTTGTTATCCTTGGTCTGTAACATGCAGTGAAGTGGACAGGTTACCATTGGTCTGTAACATGCAGTGAAGTGGACAGGTTACCTTGTTATCCTTGGTGTGTAACATGCAGTGAAGTGGACAGGTTACCATTGGTCTGTAACATGCAGTGAAGTGGACAGGTTACCTTGTTATCCTTGGTCTGTAACATGCAGTGAAGTGGACAGGTTACCATTGGTCTGTAACATGCAGTGAAGTGGACAGGTTACCTTGTTATCCTTGGTCTGTAACATGCAGTGAAGTGGACAGTTTACCTTATTATCCTTGGTCTGTAACATGCAGTGAAGTGGACAGGTTACCATTGGTCTGTAACATGCAGTGAAGTGGACAGGTTACCTTGTTATCCTTGGTCTGTAACATGCAGTGAAGTGGACAGGTTACCTTGTTATCCTTGGTCTGTAACATGCAGTGAAGTGGACAGGTTACCTTGTTATCCTTGGTCTGTAACATGCAGTGAAGTGGACAGTTTACCTTATTATCCTTGGTCTGTAACATGCAGTGAAGTGGACAGGTTACCTTGTTACCATTGGTCTGTAACATGCAGTGAAGTGGACAGGTTACCTTGTTACCATTGGTCTGTAACATGCAGTGAAGTGGACAGGTTACCTTGTTATGCTTGGTTTGTAACATGCAGTGAAGTGGACAGGTTACCTTGTTATGCTTGGTCTGTAACATGCAGTGAAGTGGACAGGTTACCATTGGTCTGTAACGTGCAGTGAAAGGGACAGGTTACCTTGTTACCCTTGGTCTGCAGGTTATATTGCAGGTTATATTGCAGGTTATGTTACAGGTTATATTGCAGGTTATATTGCAGGTTATATTGCAGGTTATATTGCAGGTTGTATTGCAGGTTATATTGCAGGTTATGTTACAGGTTATATTGCAGGTTATATTGCAGGTTATATTGCAGGTTATATTACAGGTTATATTGCAGGTTATATTGCAGGTTATATTGCAGGTTATATTACAGGTTATATTACAGGTTATATTGCAGGTTGTATTGCAGGTTGTATTGCAGGTTATATTGCAGGTTATATTGCAGGTTGTATTGCAGGTTATATTGCAGGTTATATTGCAGGTTATATTACAGGTTATATTGCAGGTTATATTGCAGGTTATATTGCAGGTTGTATTGCAGGTTATGTTGCAGGTTATATTGCAGGTTATATTGTAGGTTATATTGCAGGTTGTATTGCAGGTTATGTTGCAGGTTATATTGCAGGTTATATTGCAGGTTATGTTGCAGGTTATATTGCAGGTTATATTGCAGGTTGTATTGCAGGTTATGTTGCAGGTTATATTGCAGGTTATATTACAGGTTATATTGCAGGTTATATTACAGGTTATATTGCAGGTTATATTGCAGGTTATATTACAGGTTATGTTACAGGTTATATTACAGGTTATGTTACAGGTTATATTGCAGGTTATATTGCAGGTTATATTGCAGGTTATATTGCAGGTTATATTGGAGGTTATATTGCAGGTTATATTACAGGTTACATTGCAGGTTATATTGCAGGTTATATTGCAGGTTGTATTGCAGGTTATATTGCAGGTTATGTTACAGGTTATATTGCAGGTTATATTGCAGGTTATATTGCAGGTTGTATTGCAGGTTATGTTGCAGGTTATATTGCAGGTTATATTGCAGGTTATGTTACAGGTTATATTGCAGGTTATATTGCAGGTTATATTACAGGTTATATTGCAGGATATATTGCAGGTTATGTTACAGGTTATATTGCAGGATATATTGCAGGTTATATTACAGGTTATATTGCAGGTTATATTGCAGGTTATATTACAGGTTATATTGGAGGTTATATTGCAGGATATATTGCAGGTTATATTGCAGGTTATATTGCAGGTTATGTTACAGGTTATATTGCAGGATATATTGCAGGTTGTATTGCAGGTTATATTGCAGGATATATTACAGGTTATATTACAGGTTATATTACAGGTTATATTACAGGTTATATTGCAGGTTATATTACAGGTTATATTGCAGGTTATATTACAGGTTATATTGCAGGTTATATTGCAGGTTATATTGCAGGTTATATTACAGGTTATATTGCAGGTTATATTGCAGGTTATATTACAGGTTATGTTACAGGTTATATTACAGGTTATATTGCAGGTTATATTGCATGTTATATTGCAGGTTATGTTACAGGTTATATTACAGGTTATATTGCAGGTTATATTGCAGGTTATATTACAGGTTATATTGCAGGTTATATTGCAGGTTATATTACAGGTTATATTGCAGGTTATATTGCAGGTTTTTTTAGGTTATATTACAGGTTATATTGCAGGTTATATTGCAGGATATATTGCAGGTTGTATTGCAGGTTATATTGCAGGTTATGTTACAGGTTATGTTACAGGTTATATTGCAGGTTGTATTGCAGGTTATGTTGCAGGTTATATTGCAGGTTATATTGCAGGTTATATTGCAGGTTATATTGCAGGTTATATTACAGGTTATATTGCAGGATATATTGCAGGTTATGTTACAGGTTATATTGCAGGATATATTGCAGGTTATATTACAGGTTATATTGCAGGTTATATTGCAGGTTATATTGCAGGTTATATTGCAGGTTATATTACAGGTTATATTGCAGGATATATTGCAGGTTATGTTACAGGTTATATTGCAGGATATATTGCAGGTTATATTACAGGTTATATTGCAGGTTATATTGCAGGTTATATTACAGGTTATATTACAGGTTATATTGGAGGTTATATTGCAGGTTATATTACAGGTTATATTACAGGTTATATTGCAGGTTATATTGCAGGATATATTGCAGGTTGTATTGCAGGTTATGTTGCAGGTTATATTGCAGGTTATATTGCAGGTTATGTTACAGGTTATATTGCAGGTTATATTGCAGGTTATATTACAGGTTATATTGCAGGATATATTGCAGGTTATGTTACAGGTTATATTGCAGGATATATTGCAGGTTATATTACAGGTTATATTGCAGGTTATATTGCAGGTTATATTACAGGTTATATTGCAGGATATATTGCAGGTTATGTTACAGGTTATATTGCAGGATATATTGCAGGTTATATTACAGGTTATATTGCAGGTTATATTGCAGGTTATATTACAGGTTATATTACAGGTTATATTACAGGTTATATTGGAGGTTATATTGCAGGTTATATTACAGGTTATATTACAGGTTATATTGCAGGTTATATTGCAGGTTATATTGCAGGTTATATTACAGGTTATATTACAGGTTATATTGGAGGTTATATTGCAGGTTATATTGCAGGTTATATTGCAGGTTATATTGCAGGTTATATTGCAGGTTATATTACAGGTTATATTACAGGTTATATTGCAGGTTATATTACAGGTTATATTGCAGGTTATATTGCAGGTTATATTACAGGTTATATTGCAGGTTATATTACAGGTTATATTGCAGGTTATATTACAGGTTATATTGCAGGTTATATTGCAGGTTATATTACAGGTTATATTGCAGGTTATATTGCAGGTTATATTGCAGGTTGTATTACAGGTTATATTGCAGGTTATATTGCAGGTTATATTGCAGGTTATATTGCAGGTTATATTGCAGGTTATATTGCAGGATATATTGCAGGTTATATTGCAGGTTATATTGCAGGTTATATTGCAGGTTATATTGCAGGTTATATTACAGGTTATATTGCAGGTTATATTGCAGGTTATATTACAGGTTATATTGCAGGTTATATTGCAGGTTATATTGCAGGTTATATTGCAGGTTATATTGCAGGATATATTACAGGTTATATTGCAGGTTATTTTGCAGGTTATATTGCAGGTTATATTGCAGGTTATATTGCAGGTTATATTACAGGTTATATTGCAGGTTATATTGCAGGTTATGTTACAGGTTATATTGCAGGTTATATTGCAGGTTATATTGCAGGTTATATTACAGGTTATATTGCAGGTTATATTGCAGGTTATATTGCAGGTTATATTACAGGTTATATTGCAGGTTATATTGCAGGTTATATTACAGGTTATATTGCAGGTTATATTGCAGGTTATATTGCAGGATATATTACAGGTTATATTGCAGGTTATATTGCAGGTTATATTGCAGGTTATATTACAGGTTATATTACAGGTTATATTGCAGGTTATATTGCAGGTTATATTACAGGTTATATTGCAGGTTATATTGCAGGTTATATTGCAGGTTATATTGCAGGTTATATTGCAGGTTATATTACAGGTTATATTGCAGGTTATATTGCAGGTTATATTGCAGGTTATATTACAGGTTATATTGCAGGTTATATTACAGGTTATATTGCAGGTTATGTTACAGGTTATATTACAGGTTATATTGCAGGTTATATTGCAGGTTATATTGCAGGTTATATTGCAGGATATATTGCAGGTTATATTACAGGTTATATTGCAGGTTATATTGCAGGTTATATTGCAGGTTATGTTACAGGTTATATTGCAGGTTATATTGCAGGTTATATTGCAGGTTATATTACAGGTTATATTGCAGGTTATATTGCAGGTTATATTGCAGGTTATATTGCAGGTTATATTGCAGGTTATGTTACAGGTTATATTACAGGTTATATTGCAGGTTATATTGCAGGTTATATTGCAGGTTATATTGCAGGTTATATTACAGGTTATATTGCAGGTTATATTGCAGGTTATGTCCTACTAGCTTTACGCAACATTCAACAGGTACGTTTTCCTTGTGACCAAATTCCACGTTTTGACCTGTCCGTTTCACATCGACGTGTTTTCATAGGAATAATAAACCACGTGTGAAGAAGTAGACATTGACTTCCCTTATCAACACACCAACACAACACATGCCATTCTACATTTCAAATTGGGGGGGGGGGATAATGTGAGAATGGAACCCACGCCACAAACTGCAACAATTACCAGGACCCCTGCTCTCTGCTCCCTGCTCTCTGCTCCCTGCTCCCTGCTCCCTGCTCTCTGCTCTCTGCTCTCTGCTCCCTGCTCCCTGCTCCCTGCTCTCTGCTCCCCGCTCCCCGCTCCCCGCTCCCCGCTCTCCGCTCCCCGCTCTCCTCTCTCCGCTCCCCGCTCTCCGCTCTCCGCTCTCCGCTCTCCGCTCTCCGCTCCCTGCTCCCTGCTCCCTGCTCTCTGCTCTCTGCTCTCTGCTCTCTGCTCCCTGCTCTCTGCTCTCTGCTCTCTGCTCCCCGCTCCCCGCTCCCCGCTCCCCGCTCCCCGCTCTCCGCTCCCCGCTCTCCGCTCTCCGCTCTCTGCTCTCCGCTCTCTTAGCTGTTTGACCAGTCAGTTAAACAACGTGATGTAGTTTAGTTTATCAGAACGTGCCATTGAACTTCTGTTTTAAATATGTTTTTGTGTGAAAAGTGTTGGTTTAAGCAAAAGTTTGCAAGTATCGCATCACCGTAACAGAATTATTAAAAACATACATCACACACATTTGTTACAGGTCACTGATGACTCCTGGTAGTTCAGTGTTCGATGCAGCAGGTCTGACCTCTAGTTAGAAGTCACACAGGACACTCACAGTAAAATACATTCATTTGGCTTAGATCAAAACAGTCACAATGAGAATTTAGTTTTTGTTTGTTGTTATTGAATATTAACCCTTTGTTAACTCCCTCCCTCACCCCCTCTGTCCCTTCCCCCTCTCTCCCACTTCTCCCTCCCTTCCTCCCCCAGGAACAGGAGGAGACTCTGCAGGAGCTGAAGAGGAGGATGGGGGAGGTGCATAGAGAGAGGGAGAGAGACGGGGAGGCACTACGACGACAGACCAGCGAACTGGGCTACATCACAGAGAGAGAGGAGAGAATGAAGAAAGAACTAGAGGTGAGGGGAGGCAGGGAGAAACCAACATAGAACCATCCTACAGAGAGTCAATACTCTAGAAACCAACATAGAACCATCCTACAGAGAGTCAATACTCTAGAAACCAACATAGAACCATCCTACAGAGAGTCAACACTCTAGAAACCAACATAGAACCATCCTACAGAGAGTCAATACTCTAGAAACCAACATAGAACCATCCTACAGAGAGTCAATACTCTAGAAACCAACATGGAACCATCCTACAGAGAGTCAATACTCTAGAAACCAACATAGAACCATCCTACAGAGAGTCAATACTCTAGAAACCAACATGGAACCATCCTACAGAGAGTCAATACTCTAGAAACCAACATAGAACCATCCTACAGAGAGTCAATACTCTAGAAACCAACATAGAACCATCCTACAGAGAGTCAATACTCTAGAAACCAACATGGAACCATCCTACAGAGAGTCAATACTCTAGAAACCAACATAGAACCATCCTACAGAGAGTCAATACTCTAGAAACCAACATGGAACCATCCTACAGAGAGTCAATACTCTAGAAACCAACATAGAACCATTCTACAGAGAGTCAATACTCTAGAAACCAACATGGAACCATCCTACAGAGAGTCAATACTCTAGAAACCAACATAGAACCATCCTACAGAGAGTCAATACTCTAGAAACCAACATGGAACCACGCTACAGTGAGTCAATACTCTAGAAACCAACATAGAACCATCCTACAGAGAGTCAACACTCTAGAAACCAACATAGAACCATCCTACAGAGAGTCAATACTCTAGAAACCAACATGGAACCATCCTACAGAGAGTCAATACTCTAGAAACCAACATAGAACCATTCTACAGAGAGTCAATACTCTAGAAACCAACATGGAACCATCCTACAGAGAGTCAATACTCTAGAAACCAACATAGAACCATCCTACAGAGAGTCAATACTCTAGAAACCAACATAGAACCATCCTACAGAGAGTCAATACTCTAGAAACCAACATAGAACCATCCTACAGAGAGTCAATACTCTAGAAACCAACATGGAACCACGCTACAGTGAGTCAATACTCTAGAAACCAACATAGAACCATCCTACAGAGAGTCAACACTCTAGAAACCAACATAGAACCATCCTACAGAGAGTCAATACTCTAGAAACCAACATGGAACCACGCTACAGTGAGTCAACACTCTAGAAACCAACATAGAACCATCCTACAGAGAGTCAATACTCTAGAAACCAACATAGAACCACGCTACAGAGAGTCAATACTCTAGAAACCAGCATGGAACCATCATACAGAGAGTCAATACTCTAGAAACCAACATAGAACCATCCTACAGAGAGTCAATACTCTAGAAACCAACATAGAACCATCCTAGAGTCAATACTCTAGAAACCAACGTAGAACCACCCTACAGAGAGTCAATACTCTAGAAACCAACATAGAACCATCCTATAGAGAGTCAATACTCTAGAAACCAACATAGAACCATCCTATAGAGAGTCAATACTCTAGAAACCAACATAGAACCATCCTACAGAGAGTCAATACTCTAGAAACCAACATAGAACCATCCTACAGAGAGTCAATACTCTAGAAACCAACATAGAACCATCCTAGAGTCAATACTCTAGAAACCAACGTAGAACCACCCTACAGAGAGTCAATACTCTAGAAACCAACATAGAACCATCCTACAGAGAGTAAACACTCTAGAAACCAACATAGAGTCTGAGAGATTTCAAATAGAGTGTGTTTGTGTGTTCCTCAGACCGCCCTACAGAGAGTCAAGACTCTAGAAACCAACATAGAGTCTGAGAGAGCTGCCCATCTGGAGTCTAAATTCAACTCTGAGATCATACAGGTAACACACACACCTCTTAAATGTGTATTTTGTGTAACGTGTCGTGGGCACTAGACCCAGATGTTGGGTGACTAAAACAGTAGGGACCGAAGCGGCTGCTGGTTTCAGATCATTACCACCCTCTGCTGCCGTTGTGCTCTTGATCAAAGAGCTTAACACCAACAAGAGCTCTCCATCCAGGCGCACCTGGGCTGACCCTGGGCCTCTCAATGTGTTTGACTGGGGTTGGGAAGAAGGCAGAAGACCATAACCCTCCCTTCTAAACAAATGGACAATAAACTATCTATTATTTTATTTCTCTCTTTCCCTCCCTCCCCCCCCTCTCTTTCCCTCCCCCCTCTCTCTTTCCCTCCCCCTCGCTCTTTCCCTCCCTCTCCTCTCTCTTTCCCTCTCTCTCCTCTCCCTCCCTCTTTCTCCTCTCTCTCTCTCTCTCTCTCTCTCTCTCTCTCTCTCTCTCTCTCTCTCTCTCTCTCTCTCTCTCTCTCTCTCTCTCTCTCTCTCTCTCTCTCTCTCTCTCTCTCTCTCTCTCTCTCTCTCTCTCTCTGTGTCTCTGTCTCTCTCTCTCTCCCCTCTCTCCACCTCTTTCCCCCAGCTGCGTATCCGTGACCTGGAGTCAGCTCTACAGGTGGAGAAGTCTAGTCAGGCTGAAGCTGTGTCCAGTCTGGACATGATCAAACAACAGTTCAGAGAGGTGGGTAACCCGGGCGGGCTAAGGAGATGGACCTGTAGCCGGGAGGGTTCACTTCCTAACTACAATCCCCTACCGTTGTCCTCTTGAGCAAGGCCCTTAAACCCCACAACGTGCTCTCCATCGTTGTTCACTGTAACGTATGGACAATAAAGTTGTATTGTTGTATTATACTGTAGGTGGAGAGAGCCTACAGCATAGAGAGAGACAGGGCACGGGACGCTACTGGCAGACTGGCACAGTAAGTGTCCATACAAAATGGCACCTGATTCTTTTTCTAGTGCACTACAGTCTGGGTATACAGTCAGAAGTTTGGACACACCTACTCATTCATGGGTTTATCTTTATTTGTTACTATTTTCTACATTGTAGAATAATAATGAAGACATCAAAACTATGAATTATTTTATAAAAAAATGTATGAAACCTTTATTTAACTAGGCAAGTCAGTTAAGAATAAGAATAAATTCTTATTTACAATGACGGCCTACACCAGACGACGCTTGGCCAATTGTGCGCCACTCTATGGTACTTCCAGTCATGGCCGGTTGTGATACATTCTCTCAACCAGCTTCATGAGGTAGTCACCCGGAATGCATTTCAATTAACAGGTGTGCCTTGGTAAAAAAATTGTTAATTTGTGGAATTGCTTTCCTTCTTAATGCGTTTGAGCCAATCAGTTGTGTTGTGACAAGGTACGGGTGGTATACAGAAGATAGCCCTATTTGGGGAAAAACCAAGTCCATATTATGGCAAGAACAGCTCAAATAAGCAAAGAGAAACAACAGTCCATCATTACTTTAAGACATAAAGGTCAGTCAATATGGAACATTTCAAGATCTTCTGAAGTTTCTTCAAGTGCAGTCGCAAAAACCATCAAGTGCTATGATGAAACTGGCTCTCATGAGGACCGCCACAGGAAAGGAAGACCCAGAGTTACCTCTGCTGCAGAGGATAAGTTCCTTAGAGATACCAGCCTCAGAAATTGCATCCCAAATAAATGCTTCAGAGTTCAAGTAACAGACGCATCTCAACATCAACTGTTCAGAGGAGACTGTGTGAATCAGGCCTTCATGGTCTAATTGCAGCAAAGAAACCACTACTAAAGGACACCAATAAGAAGAAGAGACTTGCTCGGGCCAAGAAACACGAGCAATGGACATTAGACTGGTGGAAATCTGTCCTTTGATCTGATGAGTCCAAATTGGAGATTTTTGGTTCCGACCACCGTGCCTTTGTGAGACGCAGAGTAGGTGAACAGATGATCTCTGCATGTGTGGTTCCCACCGTGAAGCATGGAGGAGGAGGTGTGATGGTGCTTTGCTGGTGACACTGTGATTTATTTAGAATTCAAGGCACACTTAACCAGCATGGCTACCACAGCATTCTGCAGCGATTCGCCATCCCATCTGATCTGCTCTTAGTGGGACTATCATTTGTTTTTCAACAGGACAATGACCCAACACACCTCCTTACACAGCCTGGAGGTGTGTTGGGTCATTGTCCTGTTGAAAAACAAAGGAGAGTGATTGAGTGCTACATCAGATGACCTGGCCCCCACAATCACCCGACCTCAACCAAATTGAGATGGTTTGGGATGAGTTGGACCGCAGAGTGAAGGAAAAGCAGCCAAGAAGTCCTCAAGCATATGTGGGAACTCTTTCAAGACTGTTGGAAAATCATTCCAGGTGAAGCTGGTTGAGAGAATGCCAAGAGTTAGCAAATCTATCATCAAGGCAAAGGGGGGCTACTTTGAAGAATCTCAAATATATTTTGATTTGGTTTAACACTTTTTTGGTTACTACAGGATTCCATATGTGTTATTTCATAGTTTTGATGTCTTCACTATTATTATACAATGTAGAAAATAGTAAAAATAAAGAAAACCCCTTGAATGAGTTGACGTGTCCAAACTTTTGACTGGTACTGTATATGGTAGTAATATGATACCTGTGGATGAGGTTAACATTGTGTTGTGGTGTGTAGGCTGGAGAAGGACTACCTGAGTTCTAAGGCAGAGTTGAGTGCAGCGGTGGAGAAGGAGAGAAGAACTGCATCACAACTCAGAGACCAACTACAGGAACTACACACGCTACATACACACAGCCTGACACAGCTGGACATGGTAGGAGGATTCACACACACACACAGGGAGGAGGGGAGAACCACAAGTGTTTCTAAAGGATTGTAAGTGGCAGGTGTTTTTTCTCTCTCTCTCTGTCTGTCTCTCTCTCTCTCTGCTCTCTCTCTCTCTCTCTGCTCTCTCTGTCTGTCTGCCTCTCACTGTCTTTCTGCTCTCCCTCTCTCTCTCTCTCTCTGTCTCTCTCTCTGCTCTCTCCCTGTCTCTCTGCTCTCTCTCTCTCTGGTCTCTCTCTCTGGTCTCTCTCTCTCTGGTCTCTCTCTCTGGTCTCTCTCTCTGCTCTCTCTCTCTGTCTGTCTGCCTCTCACTGTCTTTCTGCTCTCCCTCTCTCTCTCTCTCTGTCTCTCTCTCTGTCTGTCTGCCTCTCTCTCTCTCTCTCTGCTCTCTCCCTGTCTCTCTGCTCTCTCTCTCTGGTCTCTCTCTCTGGTCTCTCTCTCTGTATCTCTCTCCCTCTCTGTGTTTAGGCTCGTAAGCGTCAGGTGTTACTAGAGGAGGAATTTGAGAGCTATCTTAGAGAGTTACAACAGCTACTGCAGCTACACACCGCTGTAGGACCACCCACCGCTGTAGGACCACTCACCGCTGTAGGACCACCCACCGCTGTAGGACCACTCACCACAGGTTAGCAAACATGGTGCAGAACTGACCATAACCCTCACTGTACTGACCATAACCCTCACTGTACTACCATAACCCTCACTGTACTGACCATAACCTTCACTGTACTGACCATAACCCTCACTGTACTGACCATAACCCTCACTGTACTGACCATAACCCTCACTGTACTGACCATAACCCTCACTGTACTGACCATAACCCTCACTGTACTGACCATAACCCTCACTGAACTGACCATAACCCTCACTGAACTGACCATAACCCTCACTGTACTGACCATAACCCTCACTGTACTGACCATAACCCTCACTGTACTACCATAACCCTCACTGTACTGACCATAGCCCTCACTGTACTGACCATAACCCTCACTGTACTGACCATAACCCTCACTGGACTGACCATAACCCTCACTGTACTACCATAACCCTCACTGTACTGACCATAACCCTCACTGCACTGACCATAATCTTCACTGTACTGACCATAACCCTCACTGTACTGACCATAACCCTCACTGTACTGACCATAACCCTCACTGTACTGACCATAACCCTCACTGTACTGACCATAACCCTCACTGAACTGACCATAACCCTCACTGTACTGACCATAACCCTCACTGGACTGACCATAACCCTCACTGGACTGACCATAACCCTCACTGAACTGACCATAACCCTCACTGTACTGACCATAACCCTCACTGTACTGACCATAACCCTCACTGTACTACCATAACCCTCAATGAACTGACCATAGCCCTCACTGAACTGACCATAGCCCTCACTGAACTGACCATAACCCTCACTGTACTGACCATAGCCCTCACTGTACTGACCATAGCCCTCACTGTACTGACCATAACCCTCACTGGACTGACCATAACCCTCACTGGACTGACCATAACCCTCACTGGACTGACCATAACCCTCACTGGACTGACCATAACCCTCACTGTACTGACCATAACCCTCACTGTACTGACCATAACCCTCACTGTACTGACCATAACCCTCACTGAACTGACCATAACCCTCACTGTACTGACCATAACTCTCACTGAACTGACCATAACCCTCACTGTACTGACCATAACCCTCACTGCACTGACCATAACCCTCACTGCACTGACCATAACCCTCACTGTACTAACCATAACCCTCACTGTACTGACCATAACCCTCACTGCACTGACCATAACCTTCACTGTACTGACCATAACCCTCACTGTACTGACCATAACCCTCACTGTACTGACCATAACCCTCACTGTACTGACCATAACCCTCACTGTACTGACCATAACCCTCACTGAACTGACCATAACCCTCACTGTACTGACCATAACCCTCACTGTACTGACCATAACCCTCACTGGACTGACCATAACCCTCACTGAACTGACCATAACCCTCACTGTACTGACCATAACCCTCACTGGACTGACCATAACCCTCACTGGACTGACCATAACCCTCACTGGACTGACCATAGCCCTCACTGGACTGACCATAACCCTCACTGCACTGACCATAACCCTCACTGCACTGACCATAACCCTCACTGAACTGACCATAACCCTCACTGAACTGACCATAACCCTCACTGAACTACCATAACCCTCACTGTACTGACCATAACCGTCACTGTACTGACCATAACCCTCACTGAACTGACCATAACCCTCACTGTACTGACCATAACCGTCACTGTACTGACCATAACCCTCAGTGAACTGACCATAACCCTCACTGTACTACCATAACCCTCACTGTACTGACCATAACCCTCACTGAACTGACCATAACCCTCACTGTACTACCATAACCTTCACTGTACTGACCATAACCCTCACTGAACTGACCATAACCCTCACTGTACTGACCATAACCCTCACTGTACTGACCATAACCCTCACTGTACTGACCATAACCCTCACTGTACTGACCATAACCCTCACTGTACTGACCATAACCCTCATATCATCACATTGTTGAAGGAACGTTTCTATTGAAATCACACTGAGATTCTAATTCGCTTTATGATATTTAGCTCTTTGTGGTATAAAACGATGTCCTTTCTCTCCTCTGTGAAGAAGAGCCTGTTGGAGAGGGAAGAAAGCACAGCCCCTCTACTGTCATGAACATGTTGGGGACAACCCTGACTACATACCAGACCACCCTGGACCAGACTACTACAGAGGTAACCCTCCTAACCCTGACTACATACCAGACCACCCTGGACCAGACTACTACAGAGGTAACCCTCCTAACCCTGACTACATACCAGAGCACCCTGGACCAGACTACTGCAGAGGTAACCCTCCTAACCCTGACTACATACCAGACCACCCTGGACCAGACTACTGCAGAGGTAACCCTCCTAACCCTGACTACATACCAGACCACCCTGTACCAGACTACTGCAGAGGTAACCCTCCTAACCCTGACTACATACCAGACCACCCTGGACCAGACTACTACAGAGGTAACCCTCCTAACCCTGACTACATACCAGACCACCCTGTACCAGACTACTACAGAGGTAACCCTCCTAACCCTGACTACATACCAGACCACCCTGGACCAGACTACTGCAGAGGTATCCCTCCTAACCCTGACTACATACCAGACCACCCTGGACCAGACTACTACAGAGGTAACCCTCCTAACCCTGACTACATACCAGACCACCCTGGACCAGACTACTACAGAGGTAACCCTCCTAACCCTGACTACATACCAGACCACCCTGGACCAGACTACTGCAGAGGTAACCCTCCTAACCCTGACTACATACCAGACCACCCTGGACCAGACTACTACAGAGGTAACCCTCCTAACCCTGACTACATACAAGACCACCCTGGACCAGACTACTGCAGAGGTAACCCTCCTAACCCTGACTACATACCAGACCACCCTGGACCAGACTACTGCAGAGGTAACCCTCCTAACCCTGACTACATACAAGACCACCCTGGACCAGACTACTGCAGAGGTAACCCTCCTAACCCTGACTACATACCAGACCACCCTGGACCAGACTACTGCAGAGGTAACCCTCCTAACCCTGACTACATACCAGACCACCCTGGACCAGACTACTGCAGAGGTAACCCTCCTAACCCTGACTACATACCAGACCACCCTGGACCAGACTACTACAGAGGTAACCCTCCTAACCCTGACTACATACCAGACCACCCTGGACCAGACTACTGCAGAGGTAACCCTCCTAACCCTGACTACATACCAGACCACCCTGGACCAGACTACTACAGAGGTAACCCTCCTAACCCTGACTATATACCAGACCACCCTGGACCAGACTACTGGAGAGGTAACCCTCCTAACCCTGACTACATACCAGACCACCCTGGACCAGACTACTGCAGAGGTAACCCTCCTAACCCTGACTACATACCAGACCACCCTGGACCAGACTACTACAGAGGTAACCCTCCTAACCCTGACTACATACCAGACCACCCTGGACCAGACTACTGCAGAGGTAACCCTCCTAACCCTGACTACATACCAGACCACCCTGGACCAGACTACTACAGAGGTAACCCTCCTAACCCTGACTACATACCAGACCACCCTGGACCAGACTACTGCAGAGGTAACCCTCCTAACCCTGACTACATACCAGAGCACCCTGGACCAGACTACTGCAGAGGTAGACATGCACAGCATACCACCAATAACCAGCCCTTTTCCTGTTATGTTATGTTATTAACAGGTCCTGGATCAGCAGCATCAGTCAGAGAGGCTGGTCCAGGAGGTTTAGTGTTGTTATGTTATTAACAGGTCCTGGATCAGCAGCATCAGTCAGAGAGGCTGGTCCAGGAGGTTCACTGTTGTTATGTTATTAACAGGTCCTGGATCAGCAGCATCAGTCAGAGAGGCTGGTCCAGGAGGTTCACTGTTGTTATGTTATTAACAGGTCCTGGATCAGCAGCAACAGTCAGAGAGGCTGGTCCAGGAGGTTCAGTGATGTTATGTTATTAACAGGTCCTGGATCAGCAGCATCAGTCAGAGAGGCTGGTCCAGGAGGTTCAGTGATGTTATGTTATTAACAGGTCCTGGATCAGCAGCATCAGTCAGAGAGGCTGGTCCAGGAGGTTCAGTGATGTTATGTTATTAACAGGTCCTGGATCAGCAGCATCAGTCAGAGAGGCTGGTCCAGGAGGTTTAGTGTTGCTATGTTATTAACAGGTCCTGGATCAGCAGCATCAGTCAGAGAGGCTGGTCCAGGAGGTTTAGTGTTGCTATGTTATTAACAGGTCCTGGATCAGCAGCATCAGTCAGAGAGGCTGGTCCAGGAAGTGCAGTCCAACCAGCGACTGATGTCAGAACAGAAGAGTCACTTAGAGGTGAGTTGTACTGTAGTCATAGACATGTCATGATCAGTACTGCAGTAAAAGTGTCAACCGTCACAGACTGTATTTATTCTTTCTTCTGACATGTAGAATAGGGGCGGCAGGTAGCCTAGTGGTTAGAGCGTTGGACTAGTAACCGAAAGGACACAGAGGTCCACCACTCTCTCTCTCTCTCCCCCATCCCCTTTCTCCCCCCTCCTCTCTCTCTCTCTCTCTTCCCCATCCCCTTTCTCCCCCCTCCTCTCTCTCTCTCTCTTCCCCATCCCCTTTCTCCCCCCTCCTCTCTCTCTCTCTCTTCCCCATCCCCTTTCTCCCCCCTCCTCTCTCTCTCTCTCTTCCCCATCCCCTTTCTCCCCCTCCTCTCTCTCTCTCTCCCCCATCCCCTTTCTCCCCCCTCCTCTCTCTCTCTCTCTTCCCCATCCCCTTTCTCCCCCCTCCTCTCTCTCTCTCTCTCCCCCATCCCCTTTCTCCCCCCTCCTCTCTCTCTCTCCCCCATCCCCTTTCTCCCCCTCCTCTCTCTCTCTCTCCCCCATCCCCTTTCTCCCCCCTCCTCTCTCTCTCTTTCTCCCCCATCCCCTTTCTCCCCCTCCTCTCTCTCTCTCTCCCCCATCCCCTTTCTCCCCCCTCCTCTCTCTCTCTCTCTCCCCATCCCCTTTCTCCCCCCTCCTCTCTCTCTCTCTCTCCCCCATCCCCTTTCTCCCCCCTCCTCTCTCTCTCTCCCCCATCCCCTTTCTCCCCCCTCCTCTCTCTCTCTCTCTCTCCCCCATCCCCTTTCTCCCCCCTCCTCTCTCTCTCTCTCTCTCCCCCATCCCCTTTCTCCCCCCTCCTCTCTCTCTCTCTCTCTCCCCCATCCCCTTTCTCCCCCTCCTCTCTCTCTCTCTCCCCCATCCCCTTTCTCCCCCTCCTCTCTCTCTCTCCCCCATCCCCTTTCTCCCCCCTCCTCTCTCTCTCTCTCTCCCCCATCCCCTTTCTCCCCCCTCCTCTCTCTCTCTCTCTCCCCCATCCCCTTTCTCCCCCCTCCTCTCTCTCTCTCTCCCCCATCCCCTTTCTCCCCCCTCCTCTCTCTCTCTCTCTCCCCCATCCCCTTTCTCCCCCCTCCTCTCTCTCTCTCTCCCCCATCCCCTTTCTCCCCCCTCCTCTCTCTCTCTCCCCCATCCCCTTTCTCCCCCCTCCTCTCTCTCTCTCCCCATCCCCTTTCTCCCCCCTCCTCTCTCTCTCTCTCTCCCCATCCCCTTTCTCCCCCCTCCTCTCTCTCTCTCCCCATCCCCTTTCTCCCCCCTCCTCTCTCTCTCTCCCCCATCCCCTTTCTCCCCCCTCCTCTCTCTCTCTCTCTCTCTCTCCCCCATCCCCTTTCTCCTCCTCTCTCTCTCTCTCTCTCCCCAATCCCCTTTCTCCCCCCTCCTCTCTCTCCCCATCCCCTTTCTCCCCCCTCCTCTCTCTCTCTCCCCCATCCCCTTTCTCCCCCTCCTCTCTCTCTCTCTCCCCATCCCCTTTCTCCCCCCTCCTCTCTCTCTCTCCCCATCCCCTTTCTCCCCCCTCCTCTCTCTCTCTCTCCCCCATCCCCTTTCTCCCCCCTCCTCTCTCTCTCTCTCTCCCCCTCCTCTCTCTCTCTCTCTCCCCCATCCCCTTTCTCCCCCCTCCTCTCTCTCTCTCTCCCCCATCCCCTTTCTCCCCCTCCTCTCTCTCTCTCTCCCCCATCCCCTTTCTCCCCCCTCCTCTCTCTCTCTTTCTCCCCCATCCCCTTTCTCCCCCTCCTCTCTCTCTCTCTCCCCCATCCCCTTTCTCCCCCTCCTCTCTCTCTCTCTCCCCCATCCCCTTTCTCCCCCTCCTCTCTCTCTCTCCCCCATCCCCTTTCTCCCCCCTCCTCTCTCTCTCTCTCTCTCTCCCCATCCCCTTTCTCCCCCCTCCTCTCTCTCTCTCTCTCCCCATCCCCTTTCTCCCCCCTCCTCTCTCTCTCTCTCTCCCCCATCCCCTTTCTCCCCCCTCCTCTCTCTCTCTCCCCCATCCCCTTTCTCCCCCCTCCTCTCTCTCTCTCTCTCTCTCTCCCCCATCCCCTTTCTCCCCCCTCCTCTCTCTCTCTCTCTCCCCCATCCCCTTTCTCCCCCCTCCTCTCTCTCTCTCTCTCTCCCCCATCCCCTTTCTCCCCCCTCCTCTCTCTCTCTCTCTCTCTCCCCCATCCCCTTTCTCCCCCTCCTCTCTCTCTCTCCCCCATCCCCTTTCTCCCCCCTCCTCTCTCTCTCTCTCTCCCCCATCCCCTTTCTCCCCCCTCCTCTCTCTCTCTCTCTCCCCCATCCCCTTTCTCCCCCCTCCTCTCTCTCTCTCTCTCCCCCATCCCCTTTCTCCCCCCTCCTCTCTCTCTCTCTCTCCCCCATCCCCTTTCTCCCCCCTCCTCTCTCTCTCTCTCTCCCCCATCCCCTTTCTCCCCCCTCCTCTCTCTCTCTCTCTCTCCCCATCCCCTTTCTCCCCCCTCCTCTCTCTCTCTCTCTCCCCCATCCCCTTTCTCCCCCCTCCTCTCTCTCTCTCTCCCCATCCCCTTTCTCCCCCCTCCTCTCTCTCTCTCCCCCATCCCCTTTCTCCCCCCTCCTCTCTCTCTCTCCCCATCCCCTTTCTCCCCCCTCCTCTCTCTCTCTCTCTCCCCATCCCCTTTCTCCCCCCTCCTCTCTCTCTCTCCCCCATCCCCTTTCTCCCCCCTCCTCTCTCTCTCTCTCTCTCTCTCCCCCATCCCCTTTCTCCTCCTCTCTCTCTCTCTCTCCCCAATCCCCTTTCTCCCCCCTCCTCTCTCTCCCCATCCCCTTTCTCCCCCCTCCTCTCTCTCCCCATCCCCTTTCTCCCCCCTCCTCTCTCTCTCTCCCCCATCCCCTTTCTCCCCCCTCCTCTCTCTCTCTCTCCCCATCCCCTTTCTCCCCCCTCCTCTCTCTCTCTCCCCATCCCCTTTCTCCCCCCTCCTCTCTCTCTCTCTCTCCCCCTCCTCTCTCTCTCTCTCTCCCCCCTCCTCTCTCTCTCTCTCTCCCCCATCCCCTTTCTCCCCCTCCTCTCTCTCTCTCCCCCATCCCCTTTCTCCCCCCTCCTCTCTCTCTCTCTCCCCCATCCCCTTTCTCCCCCCTCCTCTCTCTCTCTCTCCCCCATCCCCTTTCTCCCCCCTCCTCTCTCTCTCTCCCCATCCCCTTTCTCCCCCCTCCTCTCTCTCTCTCTCTCTCCTCTAGGAGCTCCGTACAGCGCTGTCTGACTGTAATGTAGAGTTACAGCGTCTGAGATCCCAGTGTTCTGACAAGACGCTCCAGACCAACAGACTACAGACTGACCTACAGACCGCCCAGCAACACTGGGAGAGGGAGAGAGAAAGGGAGAAGCAGAGGGAAGGAGAGAGGGAGAGAACGAGGGAGAAGCAGAGGGAAGGAGAGCGGAAGAAGGAGAGAGAGAAGACAATGGAGTTGCAGGCAGAAGTACAGAGGATCAGACAACTCAATCAGAAAGATTCTCAGGTAAACAGAGCTCTGTTTGGAGTGGAAGTCTCTGAATCCTCCTATTCGTTCTGTTACTGTCACTGTGTTTTATAAAGCCCTGTTTATCCCTCTAGTAAACATGACAGGTGTTCTGTTCTGTTACTGTCACTGTGTTTTATAAAGCCCTGTTTATCCCTCTAGTAAACATGACAGGTGGTCTGTTCTGTTACTGTCACTGTGTTTTATAAAGCCCTGTTTATCCCTCTAGTAAACATGACAGGTGGTCTGTTCTGTTACTGTCACTGTGTTTTATAAAGCCCTGTTTATCCCTCTAGTAAACATGACAGGTGGTCTGTTCTGTTACTGTCACTGTGTTTTATAAAGCCCTGTTTATCCCTCTAGTAAACATGACAGGTGGTCTGTTCTGTTACTGTCACTGTGTTTTATAAAGCCCTGTTTATCCCTCTAGTAAACATGACAGGTGGTCTGTTCTGTTACTGTCACTGTGTTTTATAAAGCCCTGTTTATCCCTCTAGTAAACATGACAGGTGGTCTGTTCTGTTACTATCACCGTGTTTTATAAAGCCCTGTTTATCCCTCTAGTAAACATGGCAGGTGGTCTGTTACTGTCACTGTGTTTTATAAAGCCCTGTTTATCCCTCTAGTAAACATGACAGGTGTTCTGTTCTGTTACTGTCACCGTGTTTTATAAAGCCCTGTTTATTCCTCTAGTAAACATGACAGGTGGTCTGTTCTGTTACTGTCACTGTGTTTTATAAAGCCCTGTTTATCCCTCTAGTAAACATGACAGGTGTTCTGTTACTGTGTTTTATAAAGCCCTGTTTATCCCTCTAGTAAACATGACAGGAGGTCTGTTACTGTCACTGTGTTTTATAAAGCCCTGTTTATCCCTCTAGTAAACATGACAGGTGTTCTGTTCTGTTACTGTCACCGTGTTTTATAAAGCCCTGTTTATTCCTCTAGTAAACATGACAGGTGTTCTGTTCTGTTACTGTCACCGTGTTTTATAAAGCCCTGTTTATCCCTCTAGTAAACATGACAGGTGGTCTGTTCTGTTACTATCACTGTGTTTTATAAAGCCCTGTTTATCCCTCTAGTAAACATGACAGGTGGTCTGTTCTGTTACTATCACTGTGTTTTATAAAGCCCTGTTTATCCCTCTAGTAAACATGACAGGTGGTCTGTTCTGTTACTGTCACTGTGTTTTATAAAGCCCTGTTTATCCCTCTAGTAAACACGGCAGGTGTTCTGTTACTGTCACTGTGTTTTATAAAGCCCTGTTTATCCCTCTAGTAAACATGACAGGTGTTCTGTTCTGTTACTGTCACCGTGTTTTATAAAGCCCTGTTTATCCCTCTAGTAAACATGACAGGTGGTCTGTTCTGTTACTGTCACTGTGTTTTATAAAGCCCTGTTTATCCCTCTAGTAAACATGACAGGTGGTCTGTTCTGTTACTGTCACTGTGTTTTATAAAGCCCTGTTTATCCCTCTAGTAAACATGACAGGTGGTCTGTTCTGTTACTGTCACTGTGTTTTATAAAGCCCTGTTTATCCCTCTAGTAAACATGACAGGTGGTCTGTTCTGTTACTGTGTTTTATAAAGCCCTGTTTATCCCTCTAGTAAACATGACAGGTGTTCTGTTACTGTCACTGTGTTTTATAAAGCCCTGTTTATCCCTCTAGTAAACATGCCAGGTGGTCTGTTACTGTCACTGTGTTTTATAAAGCCCTGTTTATCCCTCTAGTAAACATGCCAGGTGTTCTGTTACTGTCACTGTGTTTTATAAAGCCCTGTTTATCCCTCTAGTAAACATGCCAGGTGGTCTGTTACTGTCACTGTGTTTTATAAAGCCCTGCTTATCCCTCTAGTAAACATAACAGGTGTTCTGTTACTGTCACTGTGTTTTATAAAGCCCTGTTTATCCCTCTAGTAAACATGCCAGGTGGTCTGTTACTGTCACTGTGTTTTATAAAGCCCTGTTTATCCCTCTAGTAAACATGACAGGTGGTCTGTTCTGTTACTGTCACTGTGTTTTATAAAGCCCTGTTTATCCCTCTAGTAAACATGACAGGTGGTCTGTTCTGTTACTGTGTTTTATAAAGCCCTGTTTATCCCTCTAGTAAACATGACAGGTGGTCTGTTCTGTTACTGTCACTGTGTTTTATAAAGCCCTGTTTATCCCTCTAGTAAACACGGCAGGTGTTCTGTTACTGTCACTGTGTTTTATAAAGCCCTGTTTATCCCTCTAGTAAACATGACAGGTGGTCTGTTCTGTTACTGTCACTGTGTTTTATAAAGCCCTGTTTATCCCTCTAGTAAACATGACAGGTGGTCTGTTCTGTTACTGTCACTGTGTTTTATAAAGCCCTGTTTATCCCTCTAGTAAACATGACAGGTGGTCTGTTCTGTTACTGTCACTGTGTTTTATAAAGCCCTGTTTATCCCTCTAGTAAACATGACAGGTGTTCTGTTCTGTTACTGTCACCGTGTTTTATAAAGCCCTGTTTATCCCTCTAGTAAACATGACAGGTGGTCTGTTCTGTTACTGTCACTGTGTTTTATAAAGCCCTGTTTATCCCTCTAGTAAACATGACAGGTGGTCTGTTCTGTTACTGTCACTGTGTTTTATAAAGCCCTGTTTATCCCTCTAGTAAACATGACATGTGGTCTGTTCTGTTACTGTCACTGTGTTTTATAAAGCCCTGTTTATCCCTCTAGTAAACATGACAGGTGGTCTGTTCTGTTACTGTTACTGTGTTTTATAAAGCCCTGTTTATCCCTCTAGTAAACATGACAGGTGTTCTGTTACTGTCACTGTGTTTTATAAAGCCCTGTTTATCCCTCTAGTAAACATGCCAGGTGGTCTGTTACTGTCACTGTGTTTTATAAAGCCCTGTTTATCCCTCTAGTAAACATGCCAGGTGTTCTGTTACTGTCACTGTGTTTTATAAAGCCCTGTTTATCCCTCTAGTAAACATGCCAGGTGGTCTGTTACTGTCACTGTGTTTTATAAAGCCCTGTTTATCCCTCTAGTAAACATAACAGGTGTTCTGTTACTGTCACTGTGTTTTATAAAGCCCTGTTTATCCCTCTAGTAAACATGCCAGGTGGTCTGTTACTGTCACTGTGTTTTATAAAGCCCTGTTTATCCCTCTAGTAAACATGACAGGTGGTCTGTTCTGTTACTGTCACCGTGTTTTATAAAGCCCTGTTTATCCCTCTAGTAAACATGGCAGGTGGTCTGTTACTGTCACTGTGTTTTATAAAGCCCTGTTTATCCCTCTAGTAAACATGCCAGGTGGTCTGTTACTGTCACTGTGTTTTATAAAGCCCTGTTTATCCCTCTAGTAAACATGACAGGTGGTCTGTTCTGTTACTATCACCGTGTTTTATAAAGCCCTGTTTATCCCTCTAGTAAACATGACAGGTGGTCTGTTCTGTTACTGTCACTGTGTTTTATAAAGCCCTGTTTATCCCTCTAGTAAACATGCCAGGTGGTCTGTTACTGTCACTGTGTTTTATAAAGCCCTGTTTATCCCTCTAGTAAACATGACAGGTGGTCTGTTCTGTTACTGTCACCGTGTTTTATAAAGCCCTGTTTATCCCTCTAGTAAACATGGCAGGTGGTCTGTTACTGTCACTGTGTTTTATAAAGCCCTGTTTATCCCTCTAGTAAACATGCCAGGTGGTCTGTTACTGTCACTGTGTTTTATAAAGCCCTGTTTATCCCTCTAGTAAACATGACAGGTGGTCTGTTCTGTTAC